>NC_056747.1:409228040-409528040 GCF_019279795.1 Protopterus annectens | reverse complement strand
ATGAGTGCCCGTAGTGTTTTGCTAATACTGATTAGAGATGCCTTCCCTTTTTGGGATTTTGCTCTATCATGTAGTAGCTTTCTCCTTCTATTGTATAGTTTGTTTATGGCTGGGGTCCACCAGACAGGACGTCTGCCTTTGGAGGATTGGGTCTTGGTTTTATTTGGGATTGCATGATCCATGCATTCCTGAAGGTGTTCACAGAATGCATTTATAAAGGATTCTGCGGTCTGGGCCGTATTTTCCACAGGCCCGGGGGCTTTGAAGGATTCCACCTCGGTTTTGAGGAGTGTAAATTTGCTTTAGAGAAGTTTTTCACTGTGGTTTTCAGGGCAGAGGGTGGAGTCAGGATGTGAATATCCAGTGAGATTAGTTTATGGTCTGATCTTACCAGTGAGGGATACACTTCTGGTCTGGAGCAGAGAGTCCCCATGTTGGTGATGATCAGGTCCAGTATGTTTTCCCCTCTTGTGGGAGTGGTAACAAGTTGTTCCCTAGCATTTGAGTTTATAAATTCTAGGAACCTTTGGGCTAGGGTGTTGGAGCTAGAGTAATGCTCCCAGTCTATGTTTGGGTAGATGAAGCCGCCCAATATAATGGTGTTTGGAGAGACCTTCATATTTTCCAATGTTCTCAGGAAGGCCGAGTGGGGTTCCTGGGTTTGAGAGGGTGGTCTGTAGCAGGCTGTAAACTGGAAGGCAGTTTTATCCACTGTTAGTTGCACATGGATAGTCTCTGATGCTTCGTGCTGTGCCACCAACCTGGAGGTGTGGGTATATTTAATGAATATTGATACTCCCCCTCCTTTTGTGGTTCGGTCCAAGTTTTGGGGCCGAAAAGCATGGCATGACGTATACCTGGTAGTGCTGGGGTGCTCTCAGGAGCCTTGAACCAGGTTTCTGTTACTGCACAGATATCGATGTTCTCCTTGCTAAGGAGAGTTTCGAGTGCGTGCATCTTGAGGTTTAGACTTCTGGCATTGAGTAGCATTACTCTTAGTTTCTTATCCCTTGTGATACCTATGGAGGTGGGTTTGTCTTTTGAGCCTTGCCTAAAAAAGGCAATATGGGGGTAGCAAGAGCCTTTGCCAATATCCGAAAGCCCAGGGGTGACAGATGCAAGCCGTCACTAGTGAAGCATCGTGGCTTGTCGAGCATGTCATCCCAGGCTGACAGGCATTGGATCCCCTTTGAATGACACCAATACTTAAGCCAATTGTTGAAATTGATCATCTTGTCTTCATATTGTGGCATCATTCTTGGTGAGGGTAAGATGCTACTCAAGGTCAGGGTCATACTGGCCTGGGCTACATGCTCAGAGAGCTCCTCTATGTCTCTTTTCATGTAGTCCAGGGAGGTACGTCTCTGGTCTTTCACACCAGCATGGACAATGACTGAGTCATATTTGTACTTGCCTTGGACTTTGCCCTCCTTCCATACATTCATCTCATAATTTAATGCTAAGACATCCACCACTTTCACCCTCATATTAGCCTCTTTCCTCTATTATACTACAATTATTGTTCTACATTATCCTCACCATACACCTTATCATCCTATATGTCATTATATCATAAATTAAACTACAATAACTCTGCAAATTGTATTAACTTGATATTAGACAGATTCGTATTTTTCTAGACAGACTGCAGGCTGGACATTGTATTAGATAGACTCCCACTATGTTAGACTTGTACAATATTGATATAGTACCAAAATGCATAACATAAAAGCTCAGAATTAAGTAGAAACCTTCCAAAAGACACACCATACAAAATAACTATGGAAGCTACATCTTATTCAGTAGAAACTTAGACAACTAAGATAGACAAAATACATTATGGAAAATGGTATTCTAGCCTAAAAAATAGAGAAAAACATATAACTAGAATGTGTTGAAGCTGTTTGTGTGATTCATAAAATAACTTGCAGTGTAGGATTATTAAATGCATTTCACCACTTAGTGCAAAGCTAGACCCTTAAATGTGCAGTACAAGGTTTTTCATGTATCACAGACCAGACCCTTGCATTTTGGAATATTCTGTAGTGTTTTTATTTTATTTCTGCTTCCCCTTCCTTTAAGGACAGTTGTTTTATTTTATTGAGGAGGTGTTCCACATGTTTAAAGACACTAGGAATTCCTTGTTGCTGTAGTTCTAGTGGCAGAGTGACTGACAGATGTTTGGACCAACCAGGCCATTAGAAATTGTATAAAGAGTTTCCTTATCAAGCTTTTTTCTTATTTGGAAGTTTTGAAAACTTCTGCAGTGTTTTTTATTTTATTTCTGTCTCCCATCACTTCTTTTTTAGGATTTGGAGGAAACAGTAAGTTTTGTTTTTAAACACTGGGAACTCCTTATTGCTGTGCTTCCTGGTGACAATTTGATAGACAAGTGTTTGGGCCCATCAAATCAGGCCATTAGAACTGATAAACCAGTTCAAAGGGTTATAGCTAAGTGCTAGGCTAGCTAACCTTGTGGGACATTTTAAACCTAGCCACATTTCATTGTTGTGCTTGAATTAATCTATCCCATTTGGTTAAGACTGGCCTTACCCATCCCAAGGTTGACAATTATATATTACCCCCTACTGAGAATAACCTGGATAATACTATAGATAATTTGAGGGGACCCATGCATGGGATAAAGCTTTTAGGAACTGCCTCTGTCCATCAGTAGTACAGGGGTAGTCCTAGGGTAAATGTTCTGTTTCCCATCCATAGATTCAAGCTGCACTTGAATATAGACAGGGATGAAATCTGTTTTATGTGGATGGGGAGTCTGCTCTAGAGCCATGGTATCCTCTGCGAGATATAACTAACCCACCAAACTGTTCTGTTGATGTTGCAGAAGAGGTTTAGATTCCTAGACTGAGTATTTCTGATGCCATTTAACTTGCTGATATGCAGTAAATCCAACTGCATTGGGTAGGAAGAAGCCTTGTATGCCAGACACAGGTCACCTCTAAGCAGTTTGTAGGATACTGAGTGATCCATGTAGGACATTTTTGTTAGGTCTTTTATACTTTTAGTAAGGTATCTCAGTGGGTGTTTCAGTCGTTGCATGTGTCTGGACAGATACATGCCAAAGGGGGCACTGTATTCAATGACTGGCCTAGTGAGGGCTGAATAAGGGGGGACAATGACAACCATAGATCTAAACACAATCTCTTTGTTTATAAACTGTGCAATGTAGAAGGATTTTCTTACAGCAATGCAGACATGTTGGTCAAAAGTTGGGTCATTATCTACATAAGTTCCCAAATCCTGAACAACTGGGTCAACTCTTATGGGTGTATTGTCAATGTGGCAGTTCCCTAGGGTAGATGACTTCCCAAAGGATACAATTATGCATTTTTGGCATTTAGTTTCAATCCATTATTTTGGTATCAGTTATTTATATGGGACAAACCTTCCTGCAGGATGGCTAAGTTATTTAGGGATTCATTGATTTCTCCTAGCTTGCAGTCATTTACACACTTAGTCAACCAGAGCTCTTTGGTATTAGCTGTTACTTCAGAAAAGTAGATGCCAAATAGGAGAAGTCATAGCACAGAATCATTGTGGACCCCACTGGTGACTGGTCTCTTTGCGGAGGTAACTTCCCCTATTATGATTTCCTACATCCTATCTGTGAATGAATTGCAATCCAACAGGTGACACAGGGAGTTTATTCTCAGTTTATTTAACTTTTCTACTATTCCTGTGTGGGGGAATTGTGTCAAAAGCCTTGGCAAAGTTGAGGTATGCTGTATGTACTGTTTTGCCTTCATCCATTGCATTGGTGACTTTTTCAAAAAGATCCAGCAGGATGAGTAAGCTTGACGTGTCCTTAACAAATCCATACTGAGCTGGATCCAATGTTTGCAGTTCCTTATTTCCTGACTATGATAAGTCTTTCCATGGCTTTGCATATGAGGCTGATCAGACTTATGGGTCTGTAATTGCCTAGGTCTGTGGAATGTCCTCCCCTATGCAGGGGAATGACAGTAGCTGTTCTGCATTCACTTGGTAAAAAATCTCTATAGAGGCCAAGACTGAAAAGTATTATTAGGGTGTGGCTAAATCATGCTTCCTGCTCTTTAAGATCCATCCAGGAATATTGTCAAGACTCATCAATACAGTATTCTTAGCTTTTGATAACACTTTCAGGACTTGGTCTTGTGTGATAGCTAGAGGCAAGCCAGCTTCAGGTATATTTTGAGGGACAGATGGAGGGGACAAAGGTGAAAAGTTAGAGCTAAATGTATCAGCAAGTAGGCTCTCTATATCTTCAACCTCAACATATGTAACGTCGTTCAGCTCAGCGCATTGCTGCACTGTGTTTTTGAGATTACAAACATAATTAAAAAATGCCTTGTGATTGTCTGTCTTGTGTAGCTATTTTAGCCTCAAACTTAGGTTTGGGAGATTTTACTAAGCTCCTGAGTTGTTTGTTTATTTCAGTAACAAGGTCTCTAACTTTCTAGGAAACACTCTTCTTACTTTTGGTCAAAATTATTTTGCTTTTATTATAAAGCCTGCTGATATTATGGTTTTACTATGTGGATTTGTTTCCTGGATTTGTCTTAAACGGGTAAACTGCTAAATCATGAAATTTGGATTCATTTTACTACATGACAATATTAAAACCATCCAAACAGTATCTCTGAATCTTTGAATACTCAATGAGGAAAAAGTTTAAAATCGAGCTTATCTATAGCTTTTGTAGGTTATTGAGATTAACCCTGAGTTATATATCATTGCTTTAGTTAATAAAAGTTAATTTGAATGTACAGATAAAAACAACCTAAACACCTTCCTTTCTTTCTGATTATATAATTTCAACTTGTGTGTTGATGATTATTTTATATCTCATTTTACTTTACATTTTTTTTGAAGTACCCAACTTTTTTTTAAACAAGAAACATCTTTATTAAATGATCACGTATGACATAGGCAATCGTACATTTATACTGACACAATTTTAGTTGCAAACTGTATACATCACAAGCCATATTGACATAATTTTAGTTGCAAACATTGTACATCACTTATAATCTATCCAGTCATTGTCAGTCAAACATTACATAGCTCATTCAAATCCTGCCTTCTTTGAAACCTCATTCCTCCTCTGCATGTATTTTTCTATTCTCATTTTTTTATGTAACTTGCTCCTATCCATTTCTAAAGATCCCAATTCCAGTTGTGTTATCTCTGTTACTATATTCACTATTTCTCATACAGTTGATTTAGACTTTGATTTCCATTTTCTAGTAAGTGATTTTTTGGCGGCCACCACAATTAGACTCAGCAAGGCCTTACTATGTCTAATCAATTCTGATTCTGTATCATAGCTCAAAAACATAATTTCCTTATTTACAGCAATTTGCTCACCCAGTATCTCTGACAAAGTAGTCTGCAGGGAATCTTTAAAGTCTGCCAACTCATTACACTCCCAGAAAATATGTTCCCAATTACCTCTTTCTTCCCTATCATACCTCCAACATTTGTTGTCTACCTGAGGAAAAATTCTTTGGAGTCTACTTGGGGTATAAAAATACCTATGTAAACACACCCAAGCAACAATCTTAAATCTTCTCGACTTTGTTATATATTTGGGAGACATACATATATCCTCCATTTTACTTTGCAGTTTTGGTATTTTATTTGTAACAAGAGGTCAGTGTATTTGTTCAAGTTGAAGACAATATCACTGGTTATATAAGCACTTGATTTACTACTTGTATTGCATTATATTTTGAATGTCTTGTTAAAAATTTCACCCTAATTAATGAAGCTCATACTAAAATACTTATGTCTGTGAGCTGAGGGCTACAGAATTTAGTTTTGATCCATTTTTTAGTAGTGTTATTCCTTTCTTTTATATTTTTTTTGTACAGGATTATCGAATTTATGATATAAGTATTAATAATTTGAAACCATAGATTTGGTAGTTTGCTTGTAATAAGAAACCATTTTTGATGTACTGTTTGTAGTTATGGCAGTGCTGCTGGTTACATCATTATTCAGCTTAGTAATTGCATTTTGTACATTATATTTTAAAGTATACTTCAGTTAAAGGGCTCGTATAAGAAAATCAAAATTCTTGCAATATCTGTAGCAGTCGAAGTGCACACAAAATATTATTAATTAAATTCTTTAGCTATACATTTTTCTTCCTTTTTAAGCTGTTTACAGTGTCCTTGATCTCTGAAATAAGTATATTTACATTGAAATTGTATAATGGACACTTTAAACAGAAACCAGTTGGAAAGCTTATTAAAATACAAATTTCTCTCAGAGTGCTCATTATCTGGAATTGATATAAAAAGTAATAACAGGAACATTAACAGTCAGTGTCTAAACTGTTTTAAACTTGCTGAACCCTCCGACAGTCTTGTGGGGGGCAAACTGGGTAAATTTATAGAATGCAATTATAATAATGGTAGATCATTAAGGACAAATGTTACATTTGTATTACAATGAGGAGAAGACTTACGTTAAGGCAAGCATCACAAAAAATAAGTGACTCACACTTAACTGTTAGCAACAGTACGTCAGACATAGACAGTACCAGAAATACAATAAACGCAATGCCAGACAGAGACACATCTTTTGGAGCAGTAAATATTGCTGTAGAATGTACAAGTGATAGACCACATCTCCCTATATAAAGGAAGAAAAAGGCTAAACATTTAATAAACACTAACAAAAAAAGTAAGCTCATCAGTTATGACCTAGATCAGGAACTTCCTTCATTTGAAGTTAGTTTAAGAATGCAAGATTAAGGGCAAACTAAAATAATCAATAATTATTTTAGGCCTCTGGATATTCAATATATAATTCATAAACAAAAACAGTTAAGGTAGATGAAAATTTTGATTTCTCTAAAGTTAAAGCACACAACGTTTTATATCTCAAAAAGGTAGGATAGACATTAAAAGATTGTAAGGCTAGGTGTGCTCCTCCCTTCCTCCAATTTACTATTTACTTAAAAAGGCCCATATTCCCCATATTTATACCCTTCTATCATTTCCCTTTCATTATGTGCATTTGCTTCTGTCACTTCCTTTGTTACCTTTCCATTTGTCACCTTGTGCTAAGTATTTTCCATTATTCCACCCCCTCCTTTTACCTCTTTTATACCCTGTATTTTGCACTGCTCAGTGGACTAAAATTTCTGTGTCACTACATCTTCTCTTTTTTGTCTCAGCCTCAAATCCTTGTCCATAGTCCAAAGTAATCTATCCCCAGAGACATTCTCATAGCTTGTTTATACGTTTAGTGTTCCCTCAAAACCTTAATTTATCTTTTCTTAAGACTCAGAGAATTCATAGGAATTTCAAGGCAAATAAGTCTAGTGACCATTTATGCCTTCCAAGTCCACACCCTCAGACCATAACCTCTTTCTCCAGGAGGGCTAGGCCAGTCAATCTTGATGTAACTTTTTGGATACCAATGTAATTATCCAGATTTTGTTTTAAATGATGATAGTGTTTTGTACTTAAACTGCAAGGGCAGTCTGTTCCAGAGGTGAGAGAGAGAGATGCTGTAAGTTGAATCTGTCTCTCCATTACAATTTATTTATCAGCTGGTGAAGATTTAGGTCCCTGGATCTAGTATTTGTGGAACTATTAGACTTGTGAAGAGTTAGATGTTCTAGAACAATTAGGTCTCTAATGGCTTGGAAGCTGAGGCATAAATCTTCCCTCAGGAGTCTGCAGGGTACTGAATAAAGGGATTTATTATTCCAGCCTCTCTTGGCAGCAAAGTGACTTTAAGTTCATGTTCTTCATAATTAGAAACCTCTGGGATCTTTCTAGATGCTTGTTACATCTAGTGGGGTACATCCCAAAGGGGGTGTTGTGCTCAATAATCGGCCTAATCAATGCTGAATATAAGGGAACAATGACCTCTTTAGATTTGGATAATATAGTCTTGTTGATTACACTAAGTAGAATGATTTTTCTCACTTCCACTGCCACATGATGGTTAAAATAGAGGAAATTATCAACTCATGTTCCAAGTTTGCTAACTACATTTTTAATTTGTAGTGGGGTATTGTCTATAAGGAAGGGTGCATTTACCAAATGTGACAATATTGTACTTTTTTGCATTCAACCTGAGCTCATTTTGAGAGTACCTGGTACTTATGAGTGTGAGTTCTTGATGAAGGGTTTGTGTATTAAATAAGTGGCTTGATAATAAGTCCCAATTTGCAGCCATATGCAAACATAGCTAGCCAGAGATCCTTGTTCCCAGTATGTAGATCAGAAAAGCAAATGTCAAAAAGGAGGAATCTGAATACTGGACTCTGGGGAGTACCACTGGTTACCTTCATACTTTGTGATGTGGCACCCACTACTTGGACTTTGTGGGTTTTGTCTTTTACCCAGTTTGCTCTCTGTCTTACCATATACAGATTTACTTTTAAAGCATTTAACTTACTTGCAATGCCTACATGGAGTATAGTGTTAAGTGCCTTGTAAGGTCAGGATTGACCATGTGAGCAGATTGACTTATGTTGACAGTTTGTATAACCCTCCAAAGAAGTTACATGGATTCATTAGGCAGGATTTCCCTTTAACAAAGACAAATTTCTAATGATCAAGCCTAAGATAGAGGACTATAATTTGACCTGAAATCATAACTGTATTATTATGTGTTCTCAACAAGGATGCTAAGAAATTCACCTTGAGACGGAAGTTCATCAGAGACAAAATCATAATTCTTTGTAGTGCATGTTGATTTATCTGCTTCATGTTTTACTGGTTACAGAAGAAAAGCAAGGAAAAAAATACAAAGTGTTTTGCCAGCTTTCAAAACCATAAAACACCAATTGAGCACTTTTAGACAGCAACACACATCTTATATCAGGGAAAGAGAGAAAGTTAGGGACATTTTACTGCCACAGACAGCAGGCAGAAATTAAAATGTTTTAAATTCTGCCACTGTAATTTCCTAGCTAGTACTGGCGGGTCTTAGTGCTTCGCATGAGATCTGATCTTAACAGCTCTTTGGGGGGTGCTTAACAATTGTTATGACTTGGTCTTGCACTACAGAAGCGCTTAACTAGTTTGTCTTTTTCCCAGTATTGGACCATAATCACAGTGCTCCATGCACTACAAGATTTTTGATATCATAGTTTATGACATCAGTTATACTGTATTCCATGGCTTTATAGATGAGGCTCATCTGGCTGATGGTCTGTAATTCCGGGGTTAATGAAAGGGCTACCCTAATTTAGAAACATCACCACTTTGTGTGTCAAACTGCAGGGATAAAACCTGTAGCTGGACTTAAGTTGAAGAGTTTGAGAAATGGCTCTGTGAAAGCATGCTTTGCACTACTTATTAAATATCTAGGTATATTGTCAGGCCCCATGGAAGAAGTATTATTGGACTTAAATAGCACCTCAGTACATTTTCCTTTGTGAAAGTAGGGGTGAGGTGTTCTGTGATTTATGGGATTGGTTTAAAAGTATCAGGGGAAAATTAGCACTGAATTTGACTGCTAGTATATTGGCAATATCTGCTGGGTCTAAATAGCAGGTGCCATTTTGAATGAGTTCAGAACAAAGTTAGGTGTCATTCTTTAATTTCCTAATATAGCTAGAGAATGTTTTATAATGATGTTTAGCTTCAGACACTAACCTAAGCCCAAGAGTTGCTTTAGTAGACCTAATAGTATAATGTTTCAAGTTCTTAGCAATATTTATGATAATATCCTTGATATAAGAGGATTTGCATATGCTGTATAATTTAAGATGTTTTTTCCTTTTGTTGTAAAGTTTATTTATGTTGGTGGACCACCAGAGTGGTTTGCTTTTAAATTTTTATTTGTATTTTGCTCTGGTTGGGACTGCCAACTCACTGCATTTATCTAAGTGGGTGTAGAATTCCTTCATGAAGCTACCTGCTGTGTCAACATCGGGGGTGAATTTTGAAACCTGATCATACACCTGGAAGAAGTTAGTACATTTGAAATCCTTGAATTTATGGATATTTGCTGTAAGGACATTATGGATCTTGAAGGTGAATATCACAAGTTTATGGTCTGACTTTACTGGGGAAGGAGGTTGCAAAGGAAAAGTGCACAAATAAGCTGTATTTATATGGACCAACTCAAGACTATTATTTCCTGTAGTAGCTTTGTTAGCTATCTGTTCACCCGAGGTTCTGTTTATTAAGACTAAGAACATTTGGACATACGCTACACTGGAGGTATAGATGCTCTAGTTTATTGAGGGATAGTTAAAGTCTCATAACATAAAGGAATTGTTGATAATAGGGAGTTCATCTAGTATATTTGGGCATCTTATGTGGTCGGTGGGGGACATGGAGGGTGTCCTAGAAAAAGCTATAAAAGTTTATCCTGTTTAGGGTGATCTGGAGTTCTATGAGTTCAGCCTGGGGGCTGTGGAAATCTGCCTTGAGGTGATATGATCTTTGACAAATATAGAAATGCCACCATAGTCGCCATTAGTGACTATGATCCCGATGACCTGACTTTGACTAATGGATCATGTGATACAAGAGTCAGATAGGGTAGGGGACTGAGTAAGTTGTTGTTACACACATGAATGAGTTGTTTAATTTAGCATGTGCCAAGGGTAGCACTCAGCACATGTGCAGTAGCATTTTGCTGTTTGCGAGTTCAACGTTGTGAATGTTGGCATTGAGGTAATTTGATCATTTTACATAGGCTCATATATATAAGAGCCAGAAAAAGCACCTAAAAATAAGTTCCAAACACAAGGGGTGCAAAGTGAAAGTTACATCAGATCCACAAAGAAGCAGCACTCAAGATGAATGAATGAATTCTTATATTTAATGTCTGAAACAGCATTCAGTACACCATTTGCAAATTGATTTCACTGCTGATCACAGCTTCCTCAGTGCAAAAAATAAATCTGAACATTTTACGTCTTAGAGAGGTTGCATAACAATTCAAATTGATCTGATGATATACATACACCAATACGAATGGTGAGAAGTAAAGAAAAAAAAGTTCTATCATTTGCTTCCTGTGTAAACACTGAAATTTAAAAGTAATCATTCAATCCAGGGGAAATGATGCCCCTGCCTTTACAATCTACCTTTATTCTTTTATATCAGGAAATACTTTGTATATGTTCTCTATACGTATTAGAATTTTGAGAAACAGCATAAATGCCAATAAAATTTAATATAGCATTTGAATGAATCTTTTTTTCTTTTACGGCTCATGTTGTTTGACTCACATAGGAAGGCAACAAAAAACATTCCACAAGGTCAATTACATTTCTTGTATTGCACATTACCACAGTTCTTATTTGTACAGTGAAATCCATGTTCTTCGTTGTAAGAATTGTGTATTTAACACAATATCACATTTATTACAGTTCTTACATGGATTACTTCTACACAATGTGGTTGGTGGTACGGGTAGTGTGTTAGGATTACTATCCCTTTTGTAGTCATTAAAAAACTATGACAAGCACTTGTGTCTTTTGTAACCAAATTAACATTTATTGCCTAAACAGCCACTTAATGTGTTGTTATTCAGCAAAAATGTCCAGTGTTTGTTAATGTAGTTCCTTATCTCAAAAGAGTTGACACAATGTAATAACAAAACAGATGTTTTTCTGTTTACTTTTCCTTTGAGAAGCATATTGTACCTTGCCAGCTTTGTCCATTTTGGAAACCTTTGCCTGAGCATGTTGTAAATTCCCATTAGAGTATACACTGTGTGTGAACTTGTAAGCAAGATCTAAAAATATCTTCTGACAAAGCTTGGGATCACAACAAATTTGTTTGCTCTCCTGTACTGTGAGTTGGGAATGTTCATAAATACATGGCATGGATGGCGGCTGCCGTAATGTAAAAATGTGTTTTTTGAAAAGGGCTTTCTATACAGTGTAGTTAGTATGCTGCCATCAATAAGACTGGAGACCTCAGCATCCAAAAAATAAATGCTAAAAGGCTCTACATGCATATAAATTTAATTCCAAAGTCATTGTTGTTTAAGTATTTCCATAACTCACAGTTCTTCATAGCTACTTATCCAAACAATGAAGCTATCTTCTAAATATCTATATGCCAAAAATTCATGTATGTAAGGAAAATGTTAAGCTGTGAGCTATAAATGAGTTCAACCTCAAAAAATGCTATAAACAAATCCATACGGATAGGAGAAGGAGATATCCCCATCATTGTACCCTTAAGCTGTAAACAGCATTTGTTGTAACAAAACACATTCTTAATCAATACTAGTTCAGTTAATTGGGCCAAACAATCATTGAACTGAAAGAGGTTGAGGATGAATAGAAGGTTGCAGTTCAAAATATCAAATGTAAAAGAGAGTGAATGTGTTTTTTTTTCAGTAGTTTATTAGTTGCTGGCTGCTGTGTGTTAGAGATTGTTTTACAGTGGAGATTGAGAATTTGCCATTTCTGCACTGTTGTGTGAGCTCATAGTTGGTATATATAATAGCAGGGGTTGTGCAAGAGACATACCTCTCAACCTCTTAACACAAGAAATCTGGGCAAAGCTGATGTGTTCATTTTTCCTTAAGCAATCACGCACACACACACACACACACACACACACACACACACACACACACACACACACACACACACACACACACACACACACACACACACACACACACACACACACACACACACACATCTATATGTATGGGTCTACTTCTAAATTTCGAAGTTTCAAAAATTCGAATTTCTTATGGTTGAGACTATAACATTGAAGTTTTGAAACTTCAAAATGTAAATTAAAAAAAAAATTAAATAAAAACAAAAAAATCTTTTTTTTTTTTTTTTTTTTTATGTTTTTGCAGGGGTGCTTGCACCTGCCACACCCCCTGCTAATTAAATATACCAACTAAGATCACAGTACAGTGAGGAAAACAGCAACTATACCGTTCTGCTCCGTATGGTAATCTCTATTTAAATGGTTCAAAGTTTTAAAACTTCAATCTTATGGACTTGACCAGAAGAAATTTGAAGTTTTGAAACTGAATATTAGAAGTAGACGTGTGTATGTGTGTGTGTGTGTGTGTGTGTGTGTGTGTGTGTGTGTGTGTGTATGTATGTATCTATATGTATCTATCTCTCTCTCTATATATATATATATATATGTATATATATACATATACATATATATATATATGCATGTGCTGTGTATATATGGAAGTTTTCAAGGATTGTTTTATAGTTCAACCATGGATGAAACTGGTCTATGATGAATTAGAAATATATATATATATATATTGCAGGAATATATATATATATATGGTTAATAACACAGATAGGTGTGTATACACACACACATAATTTATCTGGTTTAAGTATTCCTGTATGAGAGCATTTCTCCAAGCTAGAGGAGTGCCCCCATCTTTAGGACACACTGTTAAGCAGCTTGAAAAAATTCTCTGGAAAAACCCTCTTGCCCAATGAATGTCAATGATGACCAGGCCTATCTGGCCCCATTGCATTCTCTTGACTGGGAGTAATGAGCTGTCTTACCTTCTCTAGCATAACTTCACCTGTGATAAGGAGGTGAAAGTGAAATCTTAGAATGTTAAGGTTGCTGTAAAATGTATATATATATATACCACCTTATATATATATATATATATATATATATATATAAATATATTTTATATATATACTCCTTACAATATATATATATATATATATATATAGTATATAACCGAAGTCCATTCGGCCCAAATACCCATTTTCATGGGAGGCCCTGGGAGAAAAGCTCCAAGATTCACAATATAGTTTTGGTCAAAAGATACAAAAGTATAAAAGGTACATTATATAGAACAGTTTACAGATATGTAAATTCAGCCTCACATAGTCAGCAAAGTTTGTTGTGGTTGATCTTGAGGGTTATACAGTCCATGTTTCTGTGCTGTGTTCCATTTCATGAATTATGTGTTGGATACCAAGCCTTGCTCCACACCATGAAGAACCTATTTATTTTAATTCTAAGTAGCTATAGGGGTTGCAGAGAGCGGTAAGAAAGTAAAATAGCTTTGGGAGTTTTTAGGAACCAAAATAAAGCTTCATCTACTGGGTCATTTGATTATGCAGATATTATATAACTAGGTGTGGAAGAATTATTAGTTTGGTATAGTTCATAGGTAAGGAGAGGAGAAGTTGTGTAGAGATGTTGTTTGGAGCTTGTAGCAATTATTTTTTTTTTGATGTTCCTGTCTGTTCTGTTAGGGTATGTAAGGTCAAGTCTGTGTGCAGTGGTGAGTTGAGGTACTATAGTTTGCTAGCCAATTCAGAGATTGTAGCCATAAAATGATGGTAATTTTAGGATTTGGCACATTTAGAGATTTTATTGTAGCAGTTTCTAGTTTGGATGTGTGAGAGAGGAGGGGGTTATAAAACAAGGATAGGTGAAACAAGGATATACTGGTACATTTACATGTTTCTCCAATCCATTACTAGCTTTTGGTGGGTTTTTCTTAATATTTTTGTTGAATATGGATATCAAACTTGGAGTGTTAGGTCAATAGGCTAATTAAGTAGAAGGAACCACTTCTATAGGGATGCTAAACCAGGGATGAATTTTCATTAACCATTCATTTATCCAAATTAGATTTGAATAGAGTAAGAGAAGTGGTTTTGGTGCATCCAATTTTAGAAGCAGTTTTTATGTGAGGCAGAGCAGACTAAGGTTCTGATTGAATGATTTTGGCATCAGGAATAGCAGTTTGACATATTCTTGAAGATGTTAAAAGCAAAAGATGGATCCCTGTGATCCCTTGAGTGGGTGTTACTGATACCATTGGACGTGTGAATATGTAATAATGCTGACTGAACTGGATCTGTTGCAAGGCAGAGGTAACATGTCAATAGCCTGTATAATACAGAAAAGAGGGGCACGTCTTTGAGATGGCCTACATAGTTTTTACAACTTAGTTCCTTGCTTTGTTTATTGTGAGAAAAGCATTGCAATCTTTCCAGTTGTGACAAGTGTTTGGATAAGTACATACTGAAAGGAGCGCTATACTCAGTGATCAGCCTAATAAGTGCAGAGCACAGTGGAACAATTACATTTCTGGATCTGAATACAGTACCTTTAGATATATTCTGTGGAATGAAAAAGGACTTCCTTACAACAGTGGATACACGATGTTCAAAGGACAGCTCATTGTTGAGATAGGTTCCCAGATCCCTAACTATGGAATAAATTTTCACGGGTGTGTTGGCAATGTAATAGTTACAAGGGGAGTCATGCTTGCCAAAGGATACTATGATATACTTCATGGCATTTAGTTTTTAGGCCATAGTTTTCACACCAGCTATTTGTTTGGGACAGGCCCTCTTGGGGAGTTTCTGATGGAACCCAGCGTTGTCAGCCACAAACCCTTAGCATTAGCTTTGACCTCCAAAAAGTAAATGCCAAAGAGGAGGGACCCAAGGACTGAACCCTGGGGTACACTGCTAGTGACAGTTCTTTTGGATTAGGTATAGCTACCCACCCTACCTTCCTGGAGTCTAGTTGTGAGATAATTTATTATCCAATGAATTACAAAGGACCTGAGATTTAGCTTGGAGAATTTATCTACAATACCCAAGTGTGGGATGGTGCTGAACACCTCTGTGACGGCTAAATATGTGGTCTGCACTGTTTAATCTCTGACTATAACTGTACACCCTAAAGCATTATATTTTCAGAGGCAATAGTAGAAGATGGGATAAATATGGATTTCTTAGCAGTCTTTTTAAATGTTAATGAGAAGGGGTTCCATAAAACATGAAACAGACTTGACCAAGCAACACATAAATTATAGGACAGGTAAGTCAACTTATATGAACTGGTGAAACTATATTAAAAAGTGCAGCAGATAAGAGACACAAACAGGTAGTCAAAATAGTGGGCATGAGCTAAATATGGGCTACATAGCACAGCAACTTGGTTCTTTATACATGCTAACCATTTGTAGAGTTATTAATTAGTACAATAATTTTCAAGCAGAAAGTTCTATCAGTCCCACATTCTCCAAAATTCTAGACTTTAACTTTTTATTTATGGAAGCCAATTCCAGCTGGGAGAGCTCAGCTGTCATTGACAGTAAGTTACTCCTAGTTGGCAGATTATCAAACTTCCACTTTTGAGTAATTATACAATTTATAAGAGCTGTGTCAGTCACCCCTAGTGAATGAGCCCTAGATAACCCCAGTATAAAAATTTGTGGTATAAGGACTGCATAGCCAGGCATCAGTGCAAGGATTTTTTTGTCATCCAGATTAAATTTAGTTAGTTTTTGGTACCTCCAGAATATATTTTCTGCATCCAGTCACCCAATTTCTCCCTACACATCTCCAATATGATGATGGTAATTAGAGGAATATTCTGTGCATATGGCTCGGAGTATCAAAATATTCGGCACTGGTACCTAATAAATCTATGCTGCCTTGATTTAGTTGCATAACTGGGAGCAGAAAACAGCAATGATTCCTATTAAGGGTTGTATTCAGTTTTATTTCACAGTTAGCCCTAGGCTTATCTAGTTTTGGGATCCTTTGCACTAGTAGTATTTTGTAAAGTGTGCTTATAACCCCCTGTTCTACTATCCATGACCCATACTACCCAGAGTGCTAGATTTTTCATACTAGTGGTAAATACTTTATTAGTTTGCAGTTTATTGACTATGACCTTAAAGGTATCTCTGACCTTCTCTCCAACCCCATTAGACACTTGAAAATTTTCTCAAGAAATAATATTACCATTACTGAGAAGTTGTTCCTAGCATTTTATTCTTATAAGGAAGCAAATCTCTTTCCATAATTCTACAGAAATAGCACCAACTATGCAGTGCTGTGACTGGTGAAAATGATTTACACCAGGAAGAGGTGCTGGTAATGACAAAGGATTTTCTAATAATTTTGAGTAATCTTATTGGAGATAAAAGCTTGAAGCTGTCTGTGGCTAAGTCGTTAATAACTATAACTGAGTATAGGGAGTCTAGATCTGCTATTTGAAAAAGAAGTATCTCCTTCCAGACTGGGCAAAGAGCATCCTTTAATAAATCATGAAAAAACCCAGAGAGATTCTCCCAGAGCTCTCAGTTCTGGATCGGGGAGGCCAAGACTTCCATTCATGAAGGGCAAGGTCAATATGGCCCATTCTAGATAGTGCTTACCCACGTCATATAAAATCTGCAACCATTTCCCTGATGCTATAGAGTTTTGTCAGTGGGTGGAAGAGGTAGACCTTGAGAAGTGTAATACATCAGGGGATGACAAACCATAAAACTGCCTGGATCCATTGTGTTTGATTAAGGCATAAACCCCTCAACAACTCTGAATAAATAATTTAATCTTATTGAGAAAGACTTGAAAAGATAAACCAACATATTTTTTCCAAGGTAGACAAAAAGGTCAGACTAGGATATGTGAGTACATTAAGTTCATATAGAAAGGAGCAATGGGAGACTAGTTGTTGACTAGGATCATAGTTGACTCTTACTGATTTAGACTTTGCCATATTGATTTTATAGCCTGACAGCTTATCAAACTGATATAGCAATTCAGATAAAATGGGAGATTTGTTTTTCGGTTTAGTTAAGTAAATAAGAAAGTGTTTGACAAAGATGGAAATGTTATACTCTTTACCTGATAAAGAGTATCCACAGAGATCTCACATCCTCAGCTAAATATTCTAAATGTAAGAGGAAAAGCAAGAGGGAGAGAGGATACCCCTGTCTAGTTTCTCTCTGAAGTTCAGTGTTTTGAAATAGTCCTCCCCTCCCCTATCTTGACCCTGGTTCTTGCACCCCGATTTGATTAAATTAACATATGTGGAAGGAAATCCATATATTTAAGGGTACAAACGGGTATACTCACACAATCTAATTATACACTTTCTCTATGTCGGGACTTAAGATTAATGCTTGGTTTTCCCATGCATTTGCGTGATCCAGTATAATGGAGGTTTTCAAGGGATTGTTTGCAATAGTTCAGCCATGGATGAAACTGGTCTGATGAATTAGAAAGGAGATAAAGGTTGCTGTTCTTTTGGCCAAAATTGCCAGGAATAACATGTAATCATGGTTAATAACACAGATAGGTGTGTAAGACACTAGCAATAATGGGTCCTTATCTGGTTTAAGTATTCCTGATATGAGAGCATTTCTCCAAGCTAGAGGTGCAACCCCCATCTTTAGGACACTGTTAGCAAGCTTGATAAAATTCTCTGGAAAAACCCTCTTGCCCAATGAATGTATGTCCAATGACAGGCTATCTGGCCCCAGTGCATTCTCTCTTGACTGGGAGTAATAGACTGTGTCTTACCTTCTCTAGCATAACTTCTTGTATTAAGGAGGAACTGTGAAAGTGATCTTAGGAATGTTAGGTTGCTTCAAAATGTCTAG
The DNA here is from genome assembly GCF_019279795.1 of Protopterus annectens. Classification (NCBI taxonomy): domain Eukaryota; kingdom Metazoa; phylum Chordata; order Ceratodontiformes; family Protopteridae; genus Protopterus; species Protopterus annectens. The sequence continues at coordinate 409,509,659 of NC_056747.1, read as the reverse complement.
GGTGGATTCTTCTGCCTACCACCTTGGAAATCATCAGTATATAAAGTATCATAAAACTGCTTGAAGCCAGCTAATACCCGCTTTAGGGTTGATATTACTCCTTCACAATTTTTATTATTTATTTATTTCCAGTTTGATAACCGGGGAAGTCCACTCGGCCCAAATGACCCGTTTTCAGTGGAGGCCCTGGGAGAAAAGCTCCAAGATACACAATACAGTACAGATACAAAAGATACAAAAGTATAAAAGGTACATTATATAGAACAGTTTACAGATATGTACATTCAGCGTCACGCATAGTCAGCAAAGTTTGTTGTGGTTGATCTTGAGGGTTATACAGACTCATTTGTGCAAACACTCTTATGTAGTAGGTGTGGAAACACTTTACATGCACACATTTGAAGTGTATGTGGAAATACTTTACATACACTCATTAAAAGTAAGATGCTATTTACAATATTTACACAGTAGAGTCATTAGATAAGTAGCTATAGGGGTTGCAGAGAGTTTAGATACAGTCAAAGGAAAATAGCTTTGGGAGTTTTAGAGAGCTTAGGAACCTGGGAGAAAACCTCCTGGGGTATAAGCTTAGATAGATTTAGGTAGGGTGAAGGCAGGTACATTTCCATTTAGTAGACAAGTGTTTGAAAAGCTGGGTTTTGAAGTTTTCTGAGTTTGGTATAGTTCATAGAGTGGAAGGGAGACAATTCCATTTCTTGCCTAGTGAGAAGGAGAGGAGAAGTTGGCCAGCAGGATGTTTGGGCTTGTGGATAGCAATTAAGTTTTGATGTTCAGATCTGAGAGTTCTGTTAGGGGTATAAGGGGGAAGGATATTTGCTAGAGCTGGACATTTTGTAGGGTGAAACACAAGTCTGTGTGCAGTGGTGAGTTGGAGGTAGTCTAGGTAGTTTGGAAGTTCTAGCCAATTCAGAGATTGTAGGGTAAGGCAATGATGGGTAGAATTTTTGGATTTGGCGTCAAATTTAGAGATTTTATTGTAGCAGTTTTCTAGTTTGGATGTGAGAGAGGAGGGCAGGTTGGTTAGTAGAGGGGCTCCATATAATAAGGAGGGAAGAAGATAAGTAGTGGCCAGAGTATACTTAGTAGAGCTGGAGAGAAAGCAAATGTTTCTTTAAAGCATTACTAGCTTTTGGTGGGTTTTCTTAATATTTTGTTGAATATGGATATCAAACTTGAGGTGTTCGTCAATAGTAATGCCAAGTAATTTAGCAGAAGGAACCACTTCTATAGGTGAGTTGTTTTGACTGAGGACTTTGAAAGCAGTTTTGTCATATGAGTAAGTCTTTGTGGGGGGAATAGTAGAATTTTTGATTTATTTGCATTGAGAGAGAGGTGGTTTTGGTGCATCCAATTTTCGGTAGTTGAAAAAGCAGTTTGGGTTTTAATCAGCATTTGAGGCAGAGCAGACTAAGGTTGAATCGTCTGCGTATTGAATGATTTTGGCATCAGGAATAGCAGTGTGAAAGTTATTGTTGAAGATGTTAAAAAGCATAGACCCAAAGATGGATCCCTGTGGTACGCCAGTTGGGGTAGGTAAGAAGGAAGAGGTGGAGTTTCTCCATTTCACTGCCTGTGATCTGTCTGATAGATAACTGGAGAACCAGGATAAAGTGTGTGGTGAGAGATGAAAGGGAAGGTGTTTGTGGGAAACAGTAGCAAATGCTTTAGATAGATCAAGCAAAACAGTAGAAACCAAGTGTCCTGAATCTCAGGCTTGATTGACAGTTTCTAGGAAAGAGAGTACAGCAGTTATAGTGCTATGGCCTGGGTGGAAGCCATGATGGGTAGGTGTAATAAGATGGTTTTGGGTCAGGAAAGGCATAAGTTGGAGGTGGATGCACTTTTCTAGGATTTTGGAGATTGGTGAGAGCAAAGCAATACAGCGGAAGTTTGAGATGCTGGTGTTTTTGCCTCCTTTGTGAAGAGGAAGAATATAAGCTGTGCACCAGAGTTTGGGGAACGTATGATTCCTTTATAGATCTGTTAATAATGATGCTGATTGGGAAAGCTATACCATCAGCAGCACATTTTAGTAAGGAGGAGGGAATATTGTCAGGTGCATTAGAGCAAGGTCTAAGTTTAGACAGAAGTTTTTTTATCAAGTTAGTGGAGACAGGTTTGAGCTCGAGCATAAGGGGAGGGTTATTAGGGGAGTTAGATGGAGAAGAGTGAGGGGCTGGTGGGTTGTTGTTGGGGAAAGACTTGGTTAGGTCAGAAATAGTTTCTATGAAAAATTAGTTAAATTCAGAGCCTAGTTCAAGGTGGGATTTACTTGGGTCAAGACAGGGGTTATTCTTGGAGCATGGATTGAGAAGTGAGTTTATTGATTTCCAGAAATGCTTGGGTTTTTTATTGTTATTGGACTGGAGCTTGATATAGTAGGATTTTTTTGTCCTTAGTGATTAGCTGTTTTGCAAGGTTATGGAGCTGTTTGTAGTGGAGCAAGGTATTGGGCAGTTTATTGTTTTGGTAAAGCTTCCATAATTTGTCCCTTTGGTGCATAATTTGTTTTGTGTCTTTGAATAGCCAAGGAGCTGTATTAGTTTTTATCCTTTTGTTTCGTAGTGGGACTAGAGAGTTTAGAGTGTCTAGGAATATAGAGTTGAAGGCATCTATAGCACTGTCAAGAGGAAGGGTGTTTAGAATTTGCCAGTTCATTTGTTTGAAAATGTTTGAGAAAGTTGTGGGGTTGAAGCTATTGAGGTTGCGAGTGAGAATGTATTGGTGCTGGTGTGGGGTAGAGCTAGTTGAGCGATGAATGAAATCTGGGAGGTGGTCGCTAATGGGGTCAGGAATTGTGCCAGAGTTGTTTATTTTATTTGGATCAGAGACTAGTGGATCCAGGGGGATTTGTTTTGTTAGGTCGGGTGATGGAGAGGATTATTTGAGTAAAGTTATAGAGGTTAATGGATAGGGAGGGAGAGGGACTATTGACTTTATTCCAGTCAATATTTACATCCCCTAGAATGTAAGTTTCATAGTCAATTTCAGTTGATGCCCATAGGAGAATATCTTCGAGGGAAGAGATATTGTTACCAGGTGAGATATATAGGGCAATGATGCAGATATTTTTGTGTTTATTCATTTTTAGTAGTCCAGCTGTAAGTTCAGTGTTGTTGAATTGAGGAATTGGAATTTGGAGGGGAATTAAGGTAAGAAGGTTAGAGCAGACTAAGGCAGTGCCACCACCTTTTTTATTTAATCAGTAATTTCTAAGAGTATGGAATCCTGGGGGCAGGATCTTAGAATCGGAGATATAGGGTTTGAGCCAAGTTTCAGAGATGGTTAAGATGTCTGGTTGGTTATGGCTTAGCCAAGCTTGAAATTGGTGAACTTTGTTGTTAAGACTCTGGGCGTTGATAGTAAAGATTTTTAGGGTGTTGTGGGGGGAGGAAGGAGATAGGGGGTAGGTGTAGTTAATAAAGGAACTAGGACTAGGGTTGGGATGGATATCTCCAGCTAAGACTAGGTTGTTAAAGGAAATAACCTTTAGCCATTTAGGTTTGCAAAGTAAGAGTTTAGGTAGATCTAAGATTAGTTTAGGTGTCAGTATCTTAGCTGTGGTGGAGAAGAATTTAGGGTGGAATAGGTGCAGAGGGTTAGGCTGAATGAGCAAAGAGGAGATAGAATGGAAATGAGAGTAAGATTGAGGGTGAAGGTGGGTTTGTATGGTGGTTATTTTTGTAGGTAATATTGGACAAGCAGGATCTTTAATTTTAGTTATTGCTCTGCTTGCTGTCTGTTGCCTTGGTCTTATTGCCAAAAACTTTCAACTGGCTGGAAAAGAGTCTATGGAATATACAGTTGTTAGCATCTTTACTGCTGAAACAGTATATTTCCTTGTGCATTCTACTGTGTGTTATGTTAACCCACCCAGCACTACCACACCCTGTTTTCTTTGGCAGTGGAAGTTGCTTGGAAGAACATAAACTCTTTCCTCCCCCATTACAACATTTTAGCAGTTAAGCTTCCTACAGTTCCTGTCAGTTTAAATTAGCACTGAGGGCAAGGATTTTGAATAATGGGCTTCATTTGATTGCAGAATTCATTAAGCAGAATTGTACAAAGCTGTTCCATCCTTTTTTACTCCTCCAAGGGAAAACTCTTTCCCTTTCAGATAATTGTGTTTATTATGCTCCCTGTGTATTGTTAGCCATCTATCACGTCACCTTTTCTGAATATTTTCATTGCATAAGGAACTGTAGATTGTCACTTGCCAGACTCCTGATGTTTTGTGTAGTTTTTTAAAATGAAATGCCAATGTTTTAACATATTGGTTAAGGTGTAGAGAAAGGATAGGATACAGCTAGTTTTGAAACTTTAGATTAAATGTGTGCTTGTGTTGTCCAGTTTTATAAAATTTTGACAGACATTTGAACCTTAGTAATGGGCCGATGGAACTTGCAGTGATCAGCTCTGTCAACAGAACCAATAAAGGCAGCAAGGTAACTTTTCCATATATCCACAAGTTGATGCTTCTGTTCTGGATTTACAGTTACTGGAGGTTTTTTGAAGCACATAGCTACTAGATAAATGGCGCACACTTTAAAACTAGAGTGGTTGACAAATTGTTGAAAAAGATGAAATGATGTGGGACTATGATACAGTGTGTCTAGAGAATGAAGCTGATGCTCAGATGACATTTAGACACTTTTGCTCAGTACTGACAACATTTTTTAAGTGGCTATTGAGTTATTCATGGAATTGCGGCATTTGGGGTCCATAGAACTTTCATATACAGCAAATAAAATACAAATTGGAAGGAGACTTCGGGAATGCAAATCTGCAGATTCTGTGACCCTGCCAAAAGCACTTCGTGAGAATCTCACCTTGAATCTTTTTACTTCAAACTATTGTTTATCCGTTTGAGGCAAACACAAATGCAGTGGAATGTCAGGCACTGCATGGAATTTAAATGTAGCTTACTGTAAACCAAAATAAAGCTTCAGATGACACATGCCTAACTGAATTCTGCTATGAATGCTATGAATAAGAAGAGATTTTGTTTTTCCTTTTAAAATTGTTTGGGCCCACTACTTGCTGACTTTAAGAAGAGAATTTTCCCACTTGCCCCTATTCCCATATGACTTCTCTGTAGACACTAGAGACAGAAGCTAAGCAGTAGACCCCAGCTCCATCACACCTTGAGCCTTTGGGGGATCTTGTGAAGGCTCACCCTTCTCCCTTCCCCTCTGTAGTTGATATTTATGGATACTGGTAGTAAATTGCTCCCTACCATCACCCAATTGTCCTACATTTTGTGCCTGCTACTACATGAGTATATGACAGAATGATAATTTGATCCTTTTACCATCTCCTCTGAAAAGGTAAACCACTTTTGTTCATTTTTTCCTGTCTGTCTGATCCAATGATTCCTGGACTGCCAGCATCACAGATAAAACCATTCACTCCATGTCATCAGGGTAATCTCTCCCAAAATACTGCTTCTTTCCAGTCATGATCCCTTTATGCACATTCTGGGAGCCCACTGTCTGCTGTTTAGTGTATTGTAACTACACTGAGCTAAAGATAGTCTTTTAGGCTATGAGCTCTTTATGTAAATGCTTGGGAAAATTTTCAGATTTTTAAAAATGAAATGTCTGACAGAGTTACATTTAGAGGAATAATGCAATATATAAAATGCTTGTTTGTTTGGTAAATTGATAGACAAAAAATCATTAGTAAAATATAAATGATTAACAGCTAGGAACTGCATGTGGTGGTAATACTCATGTCTGCTGAATACTTTAGAATGTATATTTTTTACTCATAACAGTTGCTTTGGTGCTTTGCTCTCACTGCTGCAAAGTATGCATTACTATGAACAACTTCATTTACACTTGCAGCTGCCTCTTGTTTTCTCAGTCTCTCTCTCTCTCTTTCTCTTTCAGTCCTACTTTCTTATTCATCCCCCATGAGCTCATCCACTCATGGCAAGAGTTGGGTCATATGAAGTAGGCTGGCTTACTCGTCCTGCGGGATGGCCTACCTTCTCCCTTGGTAGTACACCCTCCCTTGTAAATAAAGCAGGCTGTAGAGTGATGCACAATTTCTGCTAGCATTAATGCACCCTTTCCCTTATTATTAGTAGAACCCACCACACATTTTAAAGACAGATGCTTCAATTGCAACTTGAAGAGACTATGTTGCCTCCTTCCTGATGCAGGGAACAAAGACATCTATGAGAAAAAGCTTCATATAAACAAAATTAAGTTACATGCAGTGTTTCTCATCCAAAAATCTCTGTAATGGGGAACAGACACCAGAGCCTTACTGGTCTGTTTACACAACCAGACCATCACAGAGTACTTTAACAAGTACAGTGGAATATGATCATGACACTTGTCCAGAAAGATGATAAAGCTATGCCAAAGGTTATTGACCGATTCATCACTCTAACTGGTTTTCTCATTTCAAGGAAAGTAAATGCACTAGCAGACTTCTTGAGCCACATCTCAAACCCTTGAATGAAGGATTTATTAGCCCTTTGTGCTCAGGGTCTTCCAGGAGTGGGGCACCCCACAGATCGACATATTCACCATATGGGAGAAAGTGATTTTCCTTCTGTCCCTCTCAGTCTACCAGGAGGAGGATTTCAATGGTGGGAAAAATTCCTGGTCACCGTTATTTCCCATCCCAAGATTCAGAGAAACATGAAGACTCATCTCTTTCCCCCAGGATGTAGAGAATGATATGGCTCTCGTGGCCCTGGAATGTACAGAAAGCTATCCAAGTATGAACCAAGGAAGTCCGCTTTGGCAACAGCCATCTCCATTTCAGACACCTGACTGCTCCTTTAGATCTATGACATTTACTAGATCTTTCAGTAGGCATTTCAGTGCTGGTAGAAGCTTCCAGAAAACTTTCCACATAATAGATGTTTTGTTGTAAGAGAAAAAGAATCTCCATTTGTGCAGACACATATTTTATACTGCCTTGGTTAGTTAGTTTGCCAATGCCCCAACTAATTTCAGGCACTTTTTCAACTCGGGTCTCTGTTATTTCATGGTCACAGTTCATATTTTATGTATTTCTGGATATCTTAACTTTGTAAAAAGCAGAACGGTTTCCATTTTTGATAGTCATCATTCATTTTGTATAGGCCATGATTATTATTTGGTATCTTCAGAAAGTGGCATTAGATATTTCCTTAAACTAGTCAATCCACTTCCTGTTTTTTTTTTTTTTTGCAGTGACAGAATACAGGGAAAAGAGAGCCCATCATATTTAATATGTACATCATTAGTTGAGGCAGGTTTTACTTGAAGAGGGTATGTGTAAATTTAGGATGAAACAACTATTCATCACCAAAGAAGAAAGGAATTCTAAGTAGGGATACAGTCTATCTGCATAGCATTCTTTTCACAGGATGGTGCTAATTTGGTCAGCAGTATCCTGAATGTTAAATATGAAAAATTGCAAATGTCTTCAGATTTTAGAAGTAAACAAAACACGTTCTATTCCCTCTCGAAATATCACAGAAAAGTATGGTACTCTACCTGGGATCATTTAATATAACCTGGATAATGTACAAAATGTACATTTCTACCCTACTGGAAGATGAGCGTTCTCCAACGGGGCATTAATGTACACAGTATCTGGTAAAAAAACAAGTCCTTTGCCATTCAGTACGGACTGAAAAAAAAGCACAAGGCTGCAATCTGGTTTAAGTTCATTATACTCAGCTTTGTTGTTAAGCAAGCATAAAATAAAATAAAAAATAAATAAATAAAAAGAAAGAAAAACTTACGTAACAAAAGTAACTTCAAGCAGGAACAGTGACAAGGATTTGCTGTTTTACTTTCACCTCATTAACTGCAGCTTAAAAAGCCACATTTAGTAAGCATGGAAAAATAATTCATACAATTACTTGTGAATGTGTGTGTGTGTGTGTGTGTGTGTGTGTGTGTGTGTGTGTGTGTGAGACAGAGAGAGAGAGCGCGAGCGACAGAGTGAGCAAGCAAGTAAGAGAGCGAGTGAGAGAGAGAGACATTGTGAGCATATCTCTCAACTTCTTTGCTCAAGAATTACTGACAAAACCAACAATAATAGGAGAAAAGAGCTAAAATAAGAGTTTTAAATATAAAAGTAAAACAGCAAAAGGTTTTCTGTTAACATGCATTTTCTAAACAATAAAAATTATGAAACTGTAATGTCTGGTTTCATTGACTGACTGTAATCTTCACTGATTTACCAGAAAATCAGACTCTTTCAAATGGGTCAGTTGAGAGGCATGGGGGTGTTGCAATGCCTTCTACTATATGGATTTTTTAGGTCTATATCAATTTGTCAAAGGTTCATTTTCGCAAACCTTTCTTCATCGACTCAAAACTACCAACCCTTCACTTCAGAAAAATATTCACATAGAAAAAAACATTTAAAAAGGGAAAGGAAGCAGTTGGCCAACACTGTGACTGTAACACACACTGCAGTATGTCAAATCCACATGTGCCCCCCAAACCCCCTCAATGTCAGAGGCTGTGCCCCCACACTCCCCAACTATATATGCCAACTCTGAGATTGCACTTTAGTGGGGAAAAGGGCAAATTTCTGCTATTAGCCAATTGCTTCCATTCTCTATGTAAATCTTTTTTTGGAAGTGAACATTCGGTGGTTTCAGGTTGATGAAGAAAGGTTCACAGAAATTAATCTTCAACAAATTAATATAGACCAGGGTTTTTTCATTCATTTGATCACAATTAGACATGTGAAGTGTACTTGGTCAAGAAAGTGGCTATAACTGCTGCTCACGTTTCTGTCATTTCCATGTGAGTGTGTGTGTGTGTGTGTGTGTGTGTGTGTGTGTGTGTGTGTATGTGTGTGTGTACATTTATGGACATTAAATACTTAAATAACTTATATTTTGGATGCAAAATACTTTATCCAACAACAATTATGTATGTCACAGCAAGTTTAAAATGTTTGCTATAGGAACTATTTTACATCAAAAAGATAATAAAAATGTATAAGTTAATAGTTAAGGTCTTCACCTCATAAACACAAAGTACATGGTTTGATTCTGACCTTGGGTTATTGGCTAGGCTTAAAATGACCCTTCAGGCAGTTACCCTAGTATTCACCTATGAACCTACAAAACAACTTAGTAGACAGACTGTTATCTAAGCGCAATAATGCCCTTCAGGTGAGCATTATTGCGTGCATAAAACATTACAAACAACACAAAATCTATAACAGTTGGTCTGTGTTTTGCTTACAAAGTGATTTTTTTTTTGTTTTTGCTTTTGAGTGTATGGGGTACAGTTTTTCTGATAAACTGTCATGTTTAAGTAAAAATGTCCCACTCTGCACATTTGAAGAGGTGGCACTCCAGTTTCTCAGTGGATTGCTAACTGCATTGGTCTGGTGGTGAACCTTTTATTGGAAACTGCTGATGTTAAAAGCTGATCCAGCAAGGTAGTGGCTATTTCTAGTACTTTCCTCAGACTTACTGACAGACATATGTGCCATGGCCATTTAGATTTTCATTTTGCATCTTCTCCAGGCAATATTGTCTAGCTCATAAAGCTAGGACCCTGGCCTAGTCTGGTTCCTTGCTGCTATAGTATTCAGTATCCTGAGCCCTTGCCTTCATGGCTACTTCATCCACTAGCCTCCTAGCAGATTTAATTTTTAATGCTTTGGATTCTTTCAAGTATTTACCTACTGTAGGAGGCTTCCAAATTTACATAAAACAGATCTATGAGGGTCCATTTGATGCTCATCTCTCTAAGATGGCCTCACCATCCTGTGGTGGCGGTTGGACTTCCTTGTAAGCTGGCTAAGTATATGATTATTTATATCCTGGTATATTATATTTTTCTCCTATCTTGCAGGTTGTGCTCACTGACTGTACGGTATTTAACTGCATAGCATAGAGACTGTCTGCACTCTTCTAGCCTGATGAAGTATGCATTGTTGCAGTATATGTTAGCCAAAGATGTATACATATCTGAGCAACGGAATGAGAGAAAATTCAGAAACATGGAAAAACTTGTTTCAATGGATATTGGAAAAGTACAATGAGGGTAGTTGGACTTATAAATCCAGAAATGTGTTGATTTGAAGACAGAGCAGGAAATCCTGACAGTTAACTACTGCATGAGGCCTCCTCTCAGATCAATTTATATGGTGAGTGTGTATGTGTTATAGTATACCCAATATACCCCTGCACAGTTTATTTAAATTTATTTATATACGTTTCTGTTTTTTTCTTTATCTTTATATTTATTTGATTTTCTTCTGGTGTCTCTTGAGTGTTAACCTTTTTATTATTTTAGAGCTTTTTACTGTTTTTGATAGCAGTATTTACAGGCTTACCCATTGTATTTATTTGAATGGACACTGTATGAGATATTTTAAATCGTTGTGTATTTTATTAAAAGTTACAACCAAAGAGTTTGACCAAGAGGTGATGATTTTTTTAGTTAAAATATTTGTTGCCTCTTATTCTTTAATGTAATTTATACTTTTCTTGTGAACTTCCAACTACAAAGTATGCAACATATTTTACTGATTTCTTATGCTGGATTATGGTTTTGGCCTTAATGCATATATTTTGAAACTTAATCTTTATATTAAATACCATGACTGAAGGTATTTTGGAGTTTTCATTTCTGATTAAATATGATGTCAATGACCATTTTTCTTGAGCTGTTATTCCGAGTTGTCATCAAACATTTTCTTGAATTATTAAACTTGTTCTTTTGTTTCCCTTCTTTTAAAATAGTATTAACAATTGTTTATTTTTTACCTATTCAAGTTTTTTTAATTTCCATTTAAATACTGGTTCTTTAGTATGCTCTTTTTAGCATGCACGTTTGCAATTATTTGCTTTCTTGTATTACAGTAATATTATACTGTGATCTTAAACTGAATGCAGAAAACTAATCATGCTGTAAGTGGGAAGTTTTATTTAGAAACATTTCATTTTAAGATGTTTATTTTATAGCCTACAGTCTTACCGAAAAAATCTTCATAAAGTTTGATTCAATTACTAATTAAAAATATATTTCTGCCATAAAGAGTTCCTGTGTCACCACTCTTGCTAGTCTTGAAAAATAAACTTCTTGGCTACCAAATACATCTGTTGTTGCATTCCTATGGAGATCATATGACACCATTTTAGCTTCCAGGAGACTAACACAGTGAAGGCTCAGTTTAAGTCATTTTAAAGTTAAATGTATATAAATCTATGTATCTATTTATCTATATGTATGAGTACAAGTCAATAAAGATGAATATTGCTAAGTTTGAAGAAAAGTTAAAAAGTGGAAACAGACATGCCTGGATCATATTAGCTAACCTTTATCTATATAAGAGCTAATGTTCTAGTTTGAATAATAATATAGTTTTTATTACATGTTAAAGGCTGTTGTTTGTTGAACTAAAGCAAGTCGTAGAGGCTGAAGCCAGTGACTAAACTCTTTAAGCACTACAGAAATATACAATATTGTTTTGTCTTCACTTTTTTCATGCATACTTTTCATTGCCAGGGTCACACTGTAGTCTGCTGGGCCTGCATTTTTATTTAACTGTAGTTGAATAAACATTAAAGGAACTAACATAAAAAAAGAAGTTTTGTTTGTGAAAGTGCTGAGGTTTCCAGACACGTGTGCTGGTAGATTTATACCTGCACCTATAGTAACAGCAGTGGCAGAGGTTTATGCTTGTTTCCAGGCAAGACACAGAGAGCCCTTTTGATGTCAACACAGAATGTAATGAATGTTCACATTTTAAAGCAACAGTTGCTATATAATGATTGGGAAAATATTTTGAGGTGAATAAACAGAAGTGACCAAAGGCATGGTTTGCACATTTAGTACTACAATGACTTTACAAATTCAAGAGTCTTGAATAGTTGTTGAGTTCCAGCAATACTGATAATTTTGCATCACTTAGTCTAGATCAATCACAGAAACAATAAAATAATGCTACTGTAAATACTGAGATATGTCTCATAATAGCAATAAGACACTCCGGGGTTGTGTGTCACTGTATAATATCATTTTCGAGAAGTCAGAACTCTTGCTTTCACCTTCTCATATGACTCATCCTCAAAAATTATGTAAATGGATGCTAACACACATCTTATTATACTTTACTTTTTAACTTGCTGATAAAATCAAAGCAAGAAAAGGCAAAACTGTCATACAGTTCTTTTAAGGTGAACAGATTAACATTGTCTGCACTACTGACCAGTTTAGTGCCTGGGTGAGGCAGCCTTTGTCCCATAACAGTATCTTAAGAGTAGTTTCTCAGTCTGAAACAGGATGACTAATGCTATATATCCCTTAATCCACTGGTGCCATATTATAATTAGATTACTAAATTCCACAGTATAGCAGAACAGAGAATATCATCCCACCGTTTGGCTGATGGTATATGACAGCATTGCAGAGCTCACAGTGCAAAAAATGTGTGATGATGTCCCAAGATATACCAAGGCTATACTTATCTTGTGACTTAAATATAAGCTATCAGAGACTGAGAATCATGTCTCAATGGTACATTGCAATGAAAATGTTACTGGTGGAGCCTGAACTACAGTGCTTGTTTTATTTGAGGGATTTTGTGTCTCTCTCAGAGTAAAAGAAGACTTCAAGGGCATACATGAAGCAAGCTGGCATCTATAATTCATCACTCAGGACAAAAGAATGTAAGACTGATGTCTACAGCAGGAATGACAAATATTATTGTGATTGTATTTGCTAAAATATGATGCTGACAGTGAATTCTGAGTATATCACTTTTTCCTAAAATATCAGTTCCTGCATCCTTGTAATGGTTGAAGATGGTTGAAGATGGACAAAACACTAGGATTCTCCTTTTGTGGGTAGCACAAATAATACAATACAATTATAAAAATAGTAATCAGAATGTCAGACTTAAATAAATTCAGTACCACTCTCGCTTGAGTTTATGAAGAAAACATCAGCTTTCCCACGGTGGTGAAATGTGGATTGGATTATTAAAGTGGTTCATTATATGGGCCTTCAGTAGTGGTCTCTTTGGATGCTTTCTACCATCCTTAGTTGCAATCTTCTTCCCAGTTGTATGTTAAGAGATGTAGTGTTGCCTCCCTAGTGCAAACCTGGAAAAGTAAAGCTGTGTGAGGTACTAGCAGTCATGACAGATCAACTGAGATGGAAAGACAGAGACTCATGGGACTAGCAAGTGAAGCCAGTCTATTACCAGTTTGCTTTTATAGAAAGATGCATGTCCCCCTGTTACAATGGGCATTGGTTGGCATGCAATTCTGCATATGTAGGTAATGTCACCTCATACCATCATCATTTCTAGCAAGAAACTAGTAACACAAAGACCTAACAAATATAAACGTTTGTAAATAACCAGTCAACCAAAAGAAAGACAGTTGAAAAATATCAGCACTATCACAATAGCCTGTCTCATTTTCTAACAAGTAGTGTTAAGATGAGAAACTCACAAAACCATACTAAGTTCCTTCAAGAAAGACTGCAACACTTATACAGTATCTGGATAGAATTGCCTTCAGTATTGCTTCTTAGTCAAATCAATAGGGATGTGGACAGGAATTGTTCACTTTCAAACAAAAATCTCTTTCTGGCATGTTTACCCTTCCTGCAGTGTTTATGAATATGAGTAATACAATGCACGTTGTAGCTTCATACACGTCCTCTGAGGGACATTCAGAAAATAAGCAGCAGAAGTAGCAGCTGCTGCAGAGGCATTACCTTTAATATTCTGTGTTACGATCTATACTTTTCATGGAAAATTAAAACAATGAGCTGCCCATTTAGATAAGATCCGTTTTGTGACAGACTGACCTTATTACCTCGCAAGAATGGAAACAACTGGTCTTATGCTTAGATACTCTTTTCTTGCCTTAGAACATCCAGCATGTACAACAGTATCCCTCCTTCATTGTATTGCTGAAGAAACCAGACAGGAAAGTCAACTGAAACTACTTTTGGCATAAATGATTAGTTTTCTGTGATAATCGCTCCAAGGGGGATACCACATGTGTATTTGTATGTATGTGCATGTTGGGGGCTGGGGGAGTTGTACCTGAATGCCTGCAGTACAGAGGATTTTCTAGCTGAGGAAGACAATATTAAGAAAACATTCTGCCATGGCAGATAGATACTAAAGATTCACTGATGTTCCTGGTTCAGGGAAGCCTACTCTTAACTTTATGCCACACAGTTCAGAGCCCAGACTGGAAAAGTAGATATTTTTGTGGCCTTATGCACAAACTCCTTAAAGTCCTAATAAATACAGTGTAACAAAGCAGAAGTATTGCAGCTGAAACTGAAATTACACAAAAAGGAACCTGCATTAAAGAATATGGCAGATCTGATATGGTTAAAGAATGCAAGTAGTCTAAAGGCAGTTTGGAGACAGGACACTGCTGTAGTTGCAGTTGACTGTTATCAGTCTAATTTTTTTTTTCCATTTGACCATGCATTGTTCCTCCATGGATGGGTAGTCAAAAATATAATTGTGAAAACGTAACATTCTCTGTTGTAGTAAACTGGTCTGTTTGTGTTGTTTCCCCAAGTGATATTACCAAGGTGACCATTTTGTTACAAGACCTAAACTGGGACACTTGAGGGCTACCCCGAGAAGCCAGATCTGCAATCCCATTCCTCCGGTGCCATAGGAGTGGAGATAGGGCTGCCATGTCATCTCGCACTGGGGCCGGCAGTTTGGTCTCCTGTCCTAAACCCAGCACTGTGGGGATGCCACTGTATGAACCGCACCACCCAGGAGGCAAGTGGCCACATGCCAGGAGGCTCAAAGTGATGCACATTCGTCAGCACTTGGCACCATGGGGGAGAGAGACTGAGGTGTGCCCAAAAAGCACAGAGATGGGAGGACCCAGGGCCATCTCCCCAGCGAATTTGAAAGCCCTAGGAACAAGGCAAAGGGGAGAACCATTGTCACGGAAGTCTGGATGAGGGACTGTCTAAGGCTTTGCGGTCCAGCAGAGTTCCATGAGGCTGGGAAGTTCCCCTGAGAGGCACTAAGAGCACGCGTGACACTGCATGATTTGGCAGTAGTCAGGAGATATGTAACCCTGGAAAAGAGCTCCCTCTCCAATGGGTAGAAGTGGAAGCCTGGAGGGGGTCCATCCGATGGAAGTCTGGAAGGGAGAGAGAGAGAGAGATGGAAAGTCACAGAGACAGGACAGCTCCCACTTGGGTGAGGGGGGTATGGACCATGCCCCCTCTGGGACAGAAGTCTGGAAGGGGGAGAGAGGCAGATAGTGGCAGGGTGGGCAAGCTCCTGCCTGGATGAGGGGGGGGGGTCAGACAGAGCTCCCCACAATGGAAGTCCTTAAGGGAGTACTGGGGTGGACAGCAGCATGGCCTGGAGAGCTCCTGCCTGGGTGAGCGGGATCAGGCACTGGCACCCCCATGATGGAAGTCCTTAAGGGAGCAACTGGCAGACAGTGGCAGGGCCTCGAGAGCTCCTGACTGGGTGAGTGGGGTCAGACAGAGCTCCCCATGATGGAAGACCTTGAGGAAGCACCAGGGTGGATAGCAGACAGGCCTTGAGAGCTCCTGCTGGGGTAAAGACATCCAACTTCACCTCATAGCCGACAGCATCCTTGAAAAACCTCAAAGTCCCCAGAGCTGCTTTGGATGGGAAAGCAAGGGGACTCTGAAGCCTTCATGAGAGTGGATTTGCTCCTCAGTGGCCGAGGGGAGTTCTGGAGGGGTGGACAGGATCAGAGGGAAGCTCCCCTGAGAGGGTCTGAGGGCATGAGCGATCCAGCACAGTTTGGCAGCCTGCAGGAGACATGGAGGTGACAGAGTCCCTTGACACGGGGGGCAGTGGCTAGGGAAGGTCTCTTGGCCAGCTCAAAGGGGAGGCCTGGAGGGGTCAGCCCTGACAGAAGTCAGTAAGGGAGCAATGGGCAGATGGGTGTGGGGCATGGAGAGATCCTGCCTGGGTGAGTGGAATCAGGCAGAGCACCCCATGATGGAAGTCCTTGAGGGAGCGACTAACAGATGGCAGCAGGGCCTGGAAGGCTCCTGCCAGGGAGAAGGCATTCAACCTTACTGCATAGCCAATGGCATCGCCTGAAAAATGCCAAAGTCCCCAGAGCTGCTCAGGATGGGAAAGCAGGGGGACTGACTGCCACAAGAAGCCAGGTCACCATTCAGACTGAGCGGTCTAAACTGGGACATTTCTGTGTCCTGAAGATAATGTTCGGGATTCTGGGACAGAGAGTTCCAAACTGGGACTGTCCTGGAAAAAACAGGATAGTTGGTCACTTTGGATATTACTCCCAGAAAAAGTTGATTTACCCAGTTTTCTTTAGTAAATCAGGATGAATGGACCTGCTGAGAGAGTCTGGTAACCTAAGAAATATGTTGCATTCAATAGAAGGTGTATTTTAGGGCATACTCTAAAA
Source organism: Protopterus annectens (assembly GCF_019279795.1). Lineage (NCBI taxonomy): Eukaryota > Metazoa > Chordata > Ceratodontiformes > Protopteridae > Protopterus > Protopterus annectens. Next base: position 409,493,236 of record NC_056747.1, on the reverse strand, counting down.
CATTTATAGCTTTTGTGCACAAGGATAAACTTGTTTTCTTCCCAGTTTGTTGATGTACATTTTTACTGTGGTGCTATCTGTCTTGATCTGAACTGGGCCTTGGTGCAAACTTGTTTTGAAGCTTACCAAGCCTAAGGATACTATTGCAATTTTCTTCAAGACTGTAGGGAACTGTAGGCTCCCTTTGCAGGCTATCAGCAGAGAAGTAGGAATAGTCATGCAATCACCTGCTTAATGAGATATTGCTCTAGAGGGAATGTACATGGCTATGAATTGCTAAATGGTGGAGCAGATCATCTTGACTTAGTCAGTGCAGAGCTAGTTGCCCTGATGCACCAATAATTATGAATCCAGATCCATAATTTTTTTGGTGTGTGTAGTTAGGATACATGAAAACATTAAACTCATAATCAATAAAAAATCATCTTTCAGAAGCCTATGACAAAACTACCAGGTGGCTAATTATTTTATTTCCTATACCCTTTCTTTCGGAAGGAAAATACTATATGTAAGAGAGTCCTAATAGCTCACAGAAACTGGATTATTTTAGAATCAGTTGTGATTGGTTTTAAGCTCATTCATAGGTTATAGGTTCATAGGTTTATACTAGGCTCATTCAGAAATGGAAACTATTTTAAATTACTTTTGGACTTGGCAAACTGTTCTAATCAAAAAGTTGTCTAGATAAGAGTATGTAAAATTTGATTATAACTCCCTGCTAACACTTATTTTCTCAGCACAATGTGCTTGTATGCTACATAGTAGCAGGAGCACATTATCTTATTGGTTGATAAACCTTATCAGTTTACCAGTAGTGCTAGCCTCATTAGCTATTCATATCTTAGTGTATTCATTTATTAGACTCTTTAGCACTGAGTGGTATGCTTGGAGGTAGTGCATCACACACCTGCGGCTGTTTGGTCTGTTTTCTGTTTCTATAACATTATGAGCAGTATGACCTTAAATAGAATGTTTCATTCATTCATTTTTCAATTACTGTATTCTCCTTTTCATGGTTGCAGGGAATCCAGAGCCCATCTTATCAAGCTGTGAGTATAAGACAGAAACCAAAGCTCCACAGGGTGTCAGAGGACATGTACACATGTTCATATGCATACCACCATACACACCTAGGGGCAATTTAGAGAACCATCAGTAATGCTACTGGCATGTTTTTGGGATATGGGAAGAAATCAAAGTGCCTGAAAAAAAAACATGCACAGACACAGGGAGGGCATTCTGACTAAACAGAACGTACTATAGCAAGAAATAGACCTAGGGAACCAAGCACTGAAAGGTAATAATACTGACAGCTCCACCATTGTGTTACCTCAGAATGTTGCAATTATATTCAGGGAAAGAAACGTGGTGTTTGGCACTGATGTACAATGCATTAAATGAAGCCATTTCCTGCCATCAGTAAATTTTACTTAAACTGTCACTGATGTGTGCTTACTCAACGAGAAGGCAGGCAATGCAGTTCTGTTAGGAACGCAGCATAAATGTAGCTGATTGAATAGCTTCGCTGCTACAGTCCTCACATTTGAGATATTCTGCATGCAGGCAGCCTATCACTGCCCCAACTTCTAGAGCTTTACCTTCCTCCAGCTCTTTGTCTTATGCCCTCCAGCAATGCTTTAAATACCCCAGTTGGATAAAGGGTGAGCTGTGATAACATCTTCAATTCGTTCTAATCCCAACACAGACTAGGATAAAAACCTCAGTGTCAGAGCCCTAGTGGACCAAATTATATAAAGCCAACTCCAAGTCCATGCCAGGGGATCCAAATCCCTCTCTCCAAGGGGCTCCTTGTGGAATGGTGAGACTGAATGTATATAATGGGAACTAAGGAGCTACCCCAAACTTCAGGGTAACAAAAGCAGGTCATAAAAAAGAGAAGGGAAAGAGGGAGGGTAGCTGGATTGCAACAGTGAATCTCCACGGTAAATTCCTAACATAACCGTACTATGCTCATCATAAAATTCACAGTTACAGCCTTCACGTTTGGAAAGATTCTTAAAGCACAATGTTCTGGAGGTGAGGTAAAAAGTCATTTTGATGAGGCATTTCCGGATGGCAGAAGCAAACCCTACTCTGGCCCTCAAGGTTGAGCCTAGGTTGTAGTGTTTGAAAAAGGTATGCACAGATGGCCAGGTACCTGCTACTTCTATGGCCTAGGCAGTAAATCCATAGGGAAGGCAGTGGTGGCAACAGTGGCTGTAGTGTAGTGGGCACTAATGTGGCTTGGGATAGGCTTGCCATGGTACAGGTAACAAAAGAAAATGCAATGAGCCAGGCATTTATATAGAACTTGCTTGGTAACAGGACTATCTACCTTTTGTTTTGTGAATGAGCCAAATAGCTGATCAGACTTTCTAAATTCATTGGTCCTGTGTAAGTAGAATCTCATCTGTCTTTGTATGTTAGGGGAAAGCACCAACCTTTCTCCTGAATTATGTGGTCTTGGAAAGAAAACTGGTAGGCATTTTACTTCCTATACCCTCTCTTATGGAATAAAGTTGAGGGTTAGTATAATGGTTAAGGTGTTAACCTCACAGGCACAAAGTACAGGGTTTGATTCTCGTGTTTGGAAGGGAAATTTACTAGGCTTAAAATGTCCCACAAGGGCAGATAGCCTAGTACTTACCTATGAATCTAAGGAACATAACTTGTAATTGAGCCCTAATAACTCCCAGAAACTGAATTACTTGTCTTAGAATCAGCTGTGATTGGCTTTAAGTTTATTCAGAAATGAAAACTGATTTAAATGACTTTTGGACTTCACTAATTGTTACAATAAGAAAGTTGTCTAGATAAGGGTATGTAACATGTCATTCAAATGTCCTGGACATAGTGCTCATTAACATAGGAGAGCATTGCTCCCCCTGTGTAATGCCCTCCCCAGTAAGATAGGGTCATAAATCACTCTGTTCAATGTAATTATAAGACCAGATACCCCATCAAAGTCAAAAATGCTTAAGAATTTTTCAGAGACAAACTACCTCCTACTTAGTGATGGTATAAGAAGTTTCAAAGCCCTCTCGAGCACAAATAACACAAACTGCTATGCAGAGGTATACACCAATGCCCTGTATAACCATTTAAGAAGTTGTATAGAATTGGCTGTATCTCACCAGATTAAAACCACATCTTGCTGAAAAAACAAGTTGCCCTGGTGGACCTAGTATAAAAGGGCTATACAACAAGAGAAAGAAACTAATGTCTAAGAACAAGAGGGAACTGGCTCAGCAGAGGAAGAAATCCCTCTCTAGCTTAAACAAACAAATTAGAGATCTTGGCAAGTCCTCCAAAGCTAATTATGAAGCAAAATAGCCTCCCTAGCTAAGGATAATCACGAGGCATTCTTAAACTACGTCTGAAATCTAAAAGGGAATACCCAGTTATGCACTGAACTTATTGTGGATGGCACCACCCATACTCAGCTGAAGGTAATAGCCAACCTGCTAGCTGACAGATTTGGAGCAAACGTCATCACCCCTGTTCCCTCCAGTCATCCCCCAAAGTATATCTGCAACCATTCCTCAGCCAAAAAATCTCAAGACAGCAGGTCATCTCGGCACTCTCCAAGGACAAAAGTACAGCATTAATGGGGCCAGACAACATCTCAGGTTGCCTTTTAAACAACTTAAAACATAACCTAGCAGACCCACCTGGTTCCCTGTTTAACCACAGCCTGTGACCTGGCTATGTTTTGGCGGAACAGAGAAAGCAACAGTAATACCTCTGCACAAAGGGGACCATCAACCGACCCTGGGAATTATATACCCATAATCTTGACTAGCCTCATCTGCAAGGCTATGGAAAGAATCATTATGGACCTTATTAACAAAGACATAGGTAATCTCCAAACTCTAAACCCAACCCAGTTCAGACTCGGTAAAGGTAGAGCATGGCTGTTAAACATGGGTTACTTCTTCGAGAAAGTCACCAAGGTCATGGATGAGGGCAAGACAGTGCATGCTGCCTATCTTGACCTAGCCAAGGCATTTGATACAATCCCCCACTCAAGTATTATAGAGAAACCTTCCCAATTGGGAATTAACCCCTACATTACCAGATGAGTAGCCAACTGGCTCAATGACAGGACACATACTGTCAAAATTCACCTTTAGCAAAAGACCAGTCACCAGGGATGTATCACAGATGCTGGGCCCCTCACTGTTTGGAATTTATTTCTCAGAAGTCCAGGCAAACTTAGACATTCTGTAGTTGTCCAAGTTCACTGACGATTGATAATTGGAAGCAATTACTGAATTCCTCAATGATGTTAATATACTTCAGACTGGGTTAATGCAGACAAAAGATTGGCACCAAAGCCATGGATTAAAGCTAAATGAATAAAAAATACATTATTATTATTCCCTTTGGGAAAGCTGTAATCGCTGTTAATTACATTATAGAGAGTACCCCCCTAAGTGTAGACCCAATGGTATGTGGTATGTGATCTGAGTACTCAGGTTGATAATAACCTGATCTTTGACCACTGTGTATCCACAGCAGTTAGGAAATCCTTCTATGTGGCACATCTTATAAGTAAAGGCATCACATCTAGATCTAAAGATGTAATAATTACATTATACTTGGCCCTCATCAGACCAATAATTGAGTACAATGCTCCCTTTTGTATGTACCTCACCACACACCTGCAAGAATTGGAGAGACCACAGAGGTTTCTCACCAAAAAATTACAGGGTACACAAAACAAGTCTTATGTGGAAAGACTGAAAGCCCTGTCAGTGTATTCTGTCTCCTACAGGTTGATAAGGGGTGACCTGTACCTGGCTTACAGGGCAGCCTCTGACAGGCCCTGATGGAAATGCTACACATTTGTAAATCAAACTGCACGAGAGTCACTCAGTCCAGGGATCTTTACCTAGCCTCTGACATGAACAGGCCATGCTGGAGAGATAGCTACATCTCTCAGGGACTGCCACATCTCTGGAGCAAGCTTCCCCTCCCTGACCCTCTTCAAATACAACCTAAATCAATGGATGGGTGCCCATGTCCCTCCTGGTCAGAGGAAGTCGTTAATAAGTACCATAGATCCTTACCTCTGAGAACTTCACTCACCTACCACTGATGATTGGGGTGACTTGGGATAAATATAGCTAGTCTTGTAAGGGCTATAGGGGCACTAGCCTAGTAACCTTCTATGAACCTTTGAACCTATGAAAGCTCATGAGTTTGTAGGCTACATAGTGGCAGGAACATACTTGTGTGCTTGTTCAACAAAGAATAATTAAAAAAAAAATAATAATAATTAACTAACTAAATAAGTAATAGCCTGAGTCATGGTCATATTGGATGCGATTTTAGAAATAATAATTGGGTTGATAAGCAAGGGTACTCTGTCCTAATGAAAGATCAGGAAATGCTCTTTGCAAATCAAGGTTTGCAGTTCAGAAATCCTTCTGGCAGAGATAATAGCCTCCAGAAATGTCTTATTCCAAGACAGGTATCACAGGGAGGATTAAGCAGCTAGTTCAAAATGGAGCAGGGTCAGTTTTTCTAAAACATAGTTGAGATGTCATGGTGTAGCAATTTTCTTCCTTGATAGTCTATGGTGAATGACCCCCTTGAGCAACTGTTTGACTGAGGTTCTGGAGTACATGGAAAGTCTATAGGTAGAGAGGCTGATATACCAGAAGAATATTATTTTGTAGAGATGTAAGCTAAACCTGATTTGCAAAGGGTTGACAGATATTCCAGGACCATAGCCTCTTTAACTCTCATGGGTCAAGGTCCCAGACTGGCACTAGAAGAATACTGTTTTTCCATTTAGCTATGTATTATTTATTGTGTTAGGATTCATAGCCTCTTTCATAATAATTAACATTTCCTCAAAATACTTGTGTCTTCCTGGAATGTGGATAAGATCATACAAGCTGTCAGCTTTAGAGTAGCTATGTTTTGGTGTAGCAGGGCACCTGTGCTTTAAGTCAGGAGGCCTAGATGTAGAGGCAAGACTTTGCACTTTCCTCTTGCCATCCTATTCAGGAGAGGGAACCAGTACTGACATAGCCAAAAGGGTGCTACTACTTTTACTTTTTGTTTTTCCTCCTTGATTTTAAGCAATCCTCTATGAATCAAGGGAAATGGAAGAAAATCATAAATGGACAGACCTGTCCAATTCAGGGAGAAAGTATCGGTCTTTCATGCTTCTGCAGTTGTTGTCCTACCACTGAACATTCTCAGTTAGATCCAGAAAGGCTTCCCTGTTTAGCATGCGTTTGTGGAGGTCTGCCACATCACATTTGCATTACCTGTCTTCACCTGAAGAACCCCCCTGCTGTAAGGTAATGGTGAAGGCTTTCAGAACAAGTATGATAGTCATCATTTCTTTGATGTTTATGTGTCTTTTCATTATCATGTCTCCCCAAGAGTCCTGGAGTTGACAGGCGTTCAAAGGAGCCCCACAGGCCAAGTCACAGGAATCTATGACCAGAGTCATGGTAGGTAGAGTTGTCCTAAAGGGCATTCACCATGAGATCTTCCCCTGACAAGAAAAAACAGAGATTCTGGTCTCTAATGGATAGGTATGCTGACACCATCTGATTTTAAGGTACTATTGGAGTTTTCACATCAGTAAGTATGATAGAGATGCTATGAACTCCAGCAGCCTCAGAAACTCCAGAGAAGTAATCTCTGTCTGTTGCAGAATGCTTTAGAGGTACTAAATCAAACTGGTGTATACTGTATGTTCTGGGAAAAGAAGGGATCTGCTCACAATGGCATCAAGATGTACCACGAAGAAAATCAGTTTCTGTGAGGGGTACAAGTAGGATTTCTCCTTGGAGACATTGAGCTCTGGGTTTCTGAAGCAACTGAGTTGAAGTTTAATGCCTGAAGAATGCCCTGCTGGCATTCTGCTAGGTCCAGGCAGTCATCCAGGAACCAGACATTTTGTAAATACTTTGGGAGGAGTAGACAAGCCAAAATGTAAAGAAGTAAACTGGAAATTATCTCCCTCTGCTGCAAATCTTTGGAATTTTTTGTGCTTTCTGGCAATGGAAATAGGCATCTTTCAGATTAAGAGTGACCAAGTGGGTATTTGAAAGAAGTATTGGCAATACAGTTTGGAGAGTGAGCATTCTAAACTTTGGAACCCTGAGGAATTTGTTGAGATATGAGATGTCTAGGATGGGTCTCTATCAACCCGCTTTCCTTGGGACTCTGGAAAAGTCTTATGTAAAGCCTTGTCCTTCCTCCTCCTCCTAGAGACCCTTTCTACCACCACTGACTGCATAATTTATTGAATGACTGCAGAAATGAGGGCCAGCTGGCTCCTGGGGACTGGTAGAATGTTTCTTAATTTTGGTATATCTAGAAACTGCAATCTGTAACCCTTTTTGAAGCTATCTATCACCTACTGCTCTTGTGTGGTTTCTTCCCAATTTCTTGTAAAGCAGGATTTTTTTTCTAAGAGGAAAATTAGAGTTGGTGGGGAGAGGATACTGGGTTGGGGTGGGCTTGGGAAGGGAATGGATGGCAGCCACAGTAGAGTATGTGATCAATGTTATGTACAACATAAGGAAGACAGGCTAACTTGGCTTAGTCAGTCTGTGCTCACATGTGTAGTGCAGCATCGCAGAGTTGTATCTCACAGTCATCCTACATGACTATGATTAGTACTGCTTAAAAAATATATGCTTAGAGTACTTGTTTAGCTGTCTCTCATTAACACCTGCCTCCTACTGTTAAAGCAGATGATGGTGATGCCATCTCAGGCCACTGTAACAATATCAATGCTGCTGTTGTACAACATAATACTGCATTATGCTGTACTGTTATCTCCCTAGTGTCACAACATGGTGCCATAAATGGTTCAAGCACTGTACTGTAGTGCTACAGTTGTACACATGACATATGCGTGTGTATACTTGCCACATGCCTCATGGTCACCATGACATGCATGGCTACCTCCAACATGCCTGGGTAACACAATGTGCTATGGTAATGATTCAGAAAATTTGTCTTTAAGTAACCTTATTAGCATAATGTATGCAGTAATTGCCTTTGTTAGCATAATACAAAGCATCAGCACCATTTTGCACAACATACATACTTATCTACCACTTTATTTTAAATTATATTTATCCCTTATGAAATAATTTGTTAAAAATGCTAAATTTTTTAAGTGCATTTTAAGCTTGCAATCTTGAACATTGTTCCAGCAAGAGAAACAAAATGGACTAACCAATAAAAATGAAATTACCCATTCCAGAACATTTCTACCATAAAAGGCCAATTGAATTGCTATCATTATAATCCCCCAATGTCAGTTTTCATCAATAACTACTTTGATTGTGAGCACCTCACACGTCTGATTGTGATAAAAATGACCAAAGTAAAGTTTTCTAAATTGCTTTACATAAATGCAAACTAATCCTGCACAGCTAAACTAATGATTGTTTAACTGGATAATAACAGTATGGTCAGTTGTTTTTATCCAAGGACAGTCTCCATGCCTAGCAATTATAATCAAATTGTTGACCATATGCACCTCAGATGTCTGAACATGCTAAAATAATATTGATAGCCTACAGCCACAGTAACACATTTCATGTTTTACACAAACACACAGTGGCCACAGTAAAGTATACCATCTTACTTCAAACAAATGCACACTAGTCCTGCAAATCAGGATTAATGGCTGTCCAAAATGAGCATATAGTAAGAGGAAAAGTTACTTTTATACACTGATGGCTCCTCACCCCACGCAGTAGTTATACTAACATTTTAACTAACTGAACTTCAGATGTCTGTGATAAAATTAAAGGCCCATGTATTAGATTCTAATTTTGTTACACCCACACACACCCACTCACACCCACACCCACACCCACACCCACACACACACACACACACACACACACACACACACACACACACACACACACACACACACACACACACACACACACACACACACACACACACACACACACACACCTTACTTCTTACAAGTGCATACTCGTTCTTTAATGACAGCCTAAAAGCTATTTAGAATGAACAGATGACAAACAGGTAAGTTACTTTCATCCACAGATAGGTCAGGCCCCCATGCCCACACAGCAGTTGTAGCCACTTTATCAATGGAGTACCCTTCAGACATCTGATTGTGATAAAAATAACAGTCACTGCAATATAGTGCACACCTCTTTCACACAAACACACAATAAACAGTGTAAATATAGTAAAGTATTGCAGCTTAACTTCACACAAATGCACACTAGCCCTTCAAACCAAGATTATTAACAGTTGAAAATAAGCTCAAGACAAGGGAGTACAATACTTTCATACACAGACAGCCCCCCCCCACACTACAGCAGTTCTAGCCACTTTGTTGACTGTGATCACCTCAGCTGCCCACTTAAGATGAAAAAAATAAAAGGCACAGAATTGATGTATTTCAACTTTGTTTTGTGCAAACAGTAGTCACAGTAATGTATTCCTATTTCTTTAAAAAAGTCACATTAGTCCTCAAAACTAGAATAATGATCAAAAACAATTGCTGTCAATCATTTTCATCTACATACAGCCCCTAAACCCAGCAATTATTACTACTTTGTTGTTTGTGCACATCTCAGATATCTGATTATAACAAAATAAAATAAAATGAAACAATGGCCACGCAAGGTATTTCATATAGGTTTAGAAAAACATCCTGTCAGAGCTCTCAGCCTCTTTTAGCACAAGAATCAGGGGCAAAACCAAAAATAATGGGGGGAGGCTGAAAATCTGAGACATATTTTAAATGCTGTTCTTATATGCATATAAATTTGGCAAATTAACATGTCTGCCATTTGTATGCATGGTCTAAAAGATATGAAGTCTGAAACGTGTGTGTCCGTCATTATTTATTGATTATAATCCTCAACAGTCTGCCAGAAAACTGAAAGATTTACAAAGAGAAGACCAAAACATGAGCCCAAATGAGGACTTTCTGCAAAATCAAGGACAGTTGAGAAGTATGCATACAAGTCACTAGCCAGGCCTCCCTGAACAAAATACTCTCCTAACTCACAATATCTTAGCATAGGAGTCAAGGACAGAGACAAAAACTAATGGGAGGACAGAGGACCAAAACTAGATGGAAATGTAAATAGTGCTCTTATAAACTTATAAAGTTTCTAGAATAATAAGTTTTGTATTAGCATTTATTTTCTGAAGGATATGAAATCTGAAACTCAAAAATCTGTCATTATTTACTGACTGCAATCCTCAGCAGTTTTCTAGAAACCCAGAAATTTTATGAAGAACATACCAGAAAGTAGCCAAAATCAGGGACATTCTGCAAAATAATGGGCAGTTCAGAGGCATGCATACAGTCTCCCTTCTCCCAGGAAAGTATTCTTGCAGTTCTCAATCTTCTAGAACAAAAATCAGTGACAAAGTCAAAATAAGTGAGGGACAAAGTTCCATAATCAGGGGAAGATTTTAAATAATGTTCTTATATACTTAAAAAATGCTAGAATAGCAAGTTTTTCAGTAGCATACATTTTCTGAAGGATATTAAGTCTAAATTCAAATAACTTATATTAATTAGTGACTGCTGTCCTCCATGTTTTGGTAGAAAACAACAAATCTGAAGAAGAGATGAACAAATATGAGATAAAATCAGGGACATTCTGCAAAATCTGAGAGGGACAGTTAAAATGTTTATTTTCAATGATTTCTTTGAAAATCACAAATTTTACAAAGCAAAAAAAAAAAAAATATATATATATATATATATATATATATATATATATATATATATATATATATAAAGGATACAAGGCAAAGTAAGCAACAAACAAAAGTCTGCTCTATTCTAGTCATCAAAGCTGTCCACAGATGATATCTCATCTGGTTGCCTGCCAAGGTGTGTGAAAAAATAACTTACCTGCATCTCCAGCCAGTGACTATCTTTTAATTCTTTAATGTTTGTGGTATTTATGTTCCTGCAAGGAACACAAAGCCCATGAATTGATTGGTTAAGTGCATGTCCTTCCAAAGGCCAGTGGAATTACTTAATCAATCACCTCCCATATCTGGCACCACAGAACTGTGGATGTCTTTTAAAGGAGCTCTGCAGACTGCTTTATTGTTTTATTTTTAAGTTTTCTTTACCTAAAAAATAAAATAAAATATAAAAATGTCCCACAGTGCCTCTCCATTATTGGCCATTGGTCCCTCTAGAGCTGTGGGCCCTGGGTTGTCACCCAAATAGTCCCATTATAAGCTGCAATGATCATTTTACTGTAAAAGATGGATTTCAGTAAAGATTCAGTAGAAGTTTAGCTTTGTCCAGTTAAAAAAGGATTTACATGTTTAAGGAAAGAGTGCTGTCTTGTAAAGTGCCTCAGCGAGGACGACAGGGCCAGTTTTGGAGTCAGCCACACTGATGCAATTGTTGCAATGTACATATAATAGGGAACCCAGGAAACTGACATTTGCTGTTCTGTCTGCCTGAGGTTATATGAGTGGGGCAGAATTATGTACAATGAAAACCTTGTAAAAGACGTGCCTTAGGGAACTGACAGTTCCATGGCCACATTCTGAGGTGTGGCTAAAGTATGCAATTGGAGAGCCTATGCACAGCCGTAACTGCAGCTAATAAATATCTGCATAAAATCATGAGGGAGGCTGTGGCCATGGGCACAGTATAGAAATGGAGTAGGCTGTGCATAGCACCAACTAAGACAGCTAAAAATGTACTTAAAGATGGGTGGGCTTTGGCCCTAAAGGAGGCAATGCCTGGAAAAGTTCTCTATCCAGAAGAGCAAAGTGCTACTGCAGACTCTCTGCACACATGGCATGCACCTCCTAGGCAAATGGGCCAAAGGTTAGAATTCGGAGGATCAGATCTGGTAGGGTGCAATGCAGGATGTTAACATTATGGGTAACCATAATAGGTCTTTGCAACAGGTTTGACATGGGGTTAGTGAAATGGTGCTCCTCACAAAGGGAAAGAGATAGGACATTGCTACATATGAGACTGGACCACCAACACTAAAGGGGCTCACTAAGGCTGATGAGTTTTTGGTGTCAATCACTTGCTGGAGGAGTGACCCCTCATACCACCTGCATGTTAGTTGTGGATACATCAAATTAGTAATATCCATTACAGCACAATAGAATAAAGAATAGCACAGTCCACTGCATTTGTACAGAAGGATTGACTAAGACCCATCTGTGCATCGGTCTTTCCATGCACCCTTGATCTGCAACTGCAGCAACCTTAAAGATAAAGTATATATGTTAACTATCCTATATCTGCAGTTTAATATGTAGTACTGAGTACATCAAAGGTGGTTATAGGTGTGTGTGTGTGTGTGTGTGTGTGTGTGTGTGTGTGTGTGTGTGTGTGTGTGTGTGTGCGCGAGCGCGCGTGTGTGGACAATTTTTCTCATGTGTGTTCCTGCTGTCATAGGTTCCACTGGTAGAGATTCCAGCACAACAGGACAACATATGGCTTGATGACATCAGGGCATCTACAGCTAAAGATGACTGCAACCTGCAAGTGACATGGTCTGATGAGACAGTAGCATTGTTTGTAACACTACAGGGGAAGGGTCACCTCATTAACCATTATAGAGGTCCTTTTAAGATACAGGCCTAGCACATCCCCATACCAGGCCATGACAGGCATGTACCATAGATTCTCTCATGGATTCCACGTATGTCAACAGTACATGGAGCATCAGAAATGTGTGCTGCCTCTGAGGTCAGCATGCGCACTATATAGGAAAGGTATGTGGACAGTAAGTACTACCATGACTCAAGAGATATCCCTGATATGGCTGCAGCACTTAGCATTATCCAGCAAATGTGTAGGTCAGTGATCCAGGTACAGCTGGCAAATACTCAGAGTGCACTTATGGAGATAGTGAGGATTCCTTGTGGATTCTGGGATAATGTGCAACAAGTACACAGTAACATGGAGTATACAGACAATGAGAAAGCAATATTGCTGAAGTCACTGGTGGCAAATGTAGCCTCTATAGCTGCCTCCATGTGCTGCACTGCAACTTCCCTCCGGTCCATATCCAGAGGATATGCCTTCTGCACCTGTGGGAGGGCTCAAATGCAGGGACATCAAATACAGATTATTCCAATGTAGACTAAACAGACCATTGGTGAGATAGCATCACTGTAGACTGTGAGCACACAGACTGCCACACCCAGTCAGTGGCACCATCCAGGTTACGGTCAATGGCAATCATCTTCATCAGCACCTGAGACACCTCATCAGGCTCTACACACATGTTCAGTTAGTTCTACCCCTTTCATGTTACCTGCAGGAATACAGTCTGCCACCCCTACTCATCAGTAATGACCACTGGGTAGGCAATGACATTCATCAGGATAAGCATACAGTTTGCCCCATGAGGATGGGCACTCACATGCCCCTAGCTCTGTCCTGTCTTCCACAGACCAGATCAAGCCATAACTCCATATGCCAACACAGTGGACAATGCCAATGGTGCCATCATGTCAGCCTGACACCACTACTGGAGGATGTGATCCCTGACTCCCCAAAAACTCTGAGAGCTTGTGGCTGCCATATTCATCCCCCCTTAGTCATACCCCATCTTATAGTGAAGCAGTTACCTGTCACTATATTTCCACCCACATATGCAAATGAAGATGATGGTGCCCTCCCACTCCCTAACATGTGTGGGTATGGTGATGTTTGATGCACAATGTAACCAGTCTATGCACTGCCCTGCATTGCCTGGGTGTGATAATTCATACATTATTTTCTTCTATGTTATCTGTGTCATAGCCCATAGTTATGAACCAGGTGCCCCTTCTTTTGGGGGAGGTGCTACAATGTACTATGCGTACATCTGCTGTGGCACTGCTGGAACATGCCCCTCACCTGACTCTCCATTTTTCCCCTCCATTGCTGATATGATTGGTTTAGAAGCTCCTCACCTACTCCTCCAACTGTTTGTGCAATGTCATCTTATACAACACAGTACACACAACAAAAATCATGCTGCAGATTTCTGGACAGTATTGCAGTGCCTCTCTTGGTGTATCTAGGGCAAGGAAGAATCCATTAAGTAGGCTGAATACTGGCTTCACTATATTTATGCATTTCAGCATGTGCTGCACTCTAGGCCATTTTCTGCATGGCCGAGGGATTGTAGATAGGTTCATCAAACAGAGCTCTAGGACATGTACAGAACTGTATGCAACACACAACAAAACAGAATAGTATATGTGGCCTATTCCCTGCCTGTATGGTATCTGTTAGAATAGACTAGTTATCTAGTCTGCATGTGCAACTCCCAACTAGATGACCGTGTGGGAAATCCCCTTGAAGAATCTTTTGGTATAAGTCAGACATTTATTTATTTATTTCACATTTGTTAACCGGGTTAGTCCAACTGAGTTTGCAAACAAATCCATTTTCAGTGGAGACCAGAGGAGAAAAGCCCCAGCAAGCATAAGTAATAATAAAATAATAATATACAAACAATAAATAACAATCACAATACAAAATAATTGTAAAAAGAGAAGGTTATTAGCTATATGCATAGGATTGATAGTAAGCAACCCATTTTCAGTGGACACCCAAGGGTTGGGAGGGTGGCCTAATGCTTAAGGTGTTTGCCTTGCAAACACAAGGTGCGGGGTTTGAGTCTCACAAGGGACAATTGACTAGGCTTAAAATGGCTTGCAAGGGCAATTAGCTTAGTACTAATCTATGAATCTATGAGCAAACATAAGCAAAGATAAACATACAGGACAAAAACTATTAAAAATGCAAATATGAAATTAATTATAAAGAGAAAAACAAAATAAAAAAATTATGAACATGTTATGAAAGAATGATGAGAAGTAACCAGATGGGGCACAAACACATTATAAATAATTCCCTGGGCACTACAGACCACCTAGCAGCAAAGGGGTTGGAAACCCATCCTGTTGATGTAGCACAGTCCTTCTAGACCAGGTAGAGTCTTGATGGCAATGTGCAAGCAATATATGTTTCCCAGGACATCATGGAAAAGGGCAATCTTCTAAAATATCCACATAGTGATGGTTCTTTTCAATGCAGTCTTGGGGAATCAGATATGATCCTCCTCATGCCTCATAGTTTCAAGGAACTGGTTCAGGATTTCTGAGGCTGACACCTGCGATATTCCTAGGTCACTGAACAGTCCATGTAGCTAAGATCATTAAAGCTACACCTATCTTAGCACCTGTGGCCATGGGCATACCATACTTTCCTCGTGGGAGATACAGCTCAACAAGGCCTCTTACAATCTTCCTGTCCACATGCAAATGGTCCATAGCCTGCTGGTCACTCAGCTAGTGGTATGCCACAAGCTGTCTATACTTCCTCTATTGTTGCAGATGGCTGCAACATACATCACTGCTGGCATTGGGTCCAGAGGTGAGGGTTAACATATGCTGTACTCCGTGTTGAGCATTATTGCTTGCTTAGAATACACTGTTTATGCCTCAACATATACAGGAATGAAAAGTTCACTTATACTAAACAATCCTTTTAGGTCTGAAATCAGACCAACAGTATATATTTACATTTGATTACTTTTGTTTATTTTGCCCTGGAAAGACAAGAAACCTAGACATTTGTTTTCAGCTGACTGTTTTGTAATAGTTGCACTCTGTCAATTTGTAAAGGCAGTTCTGACCTGAATTCCACCCTAATTTCAAATAATAGTATATCCCTATTGCTTCAAAATATTCTTATGAAATTATCAGGATAATAGTCTTTGCTAATCTAACTTTTATTTTGTTTTTCAAAGCATAGGTGCTTTTAGAGAAAGTAGAAACAAGAATCTCAAATACTGGCATGCCTCTCAGAGCTTGTAAAAATATGCATATTTTTGCTGTAACGTAAAATAACAGGAAATACTACTTTTTCACAGATAAAAGTATTATTTTTTTTGGTTGTCATCTCATAAGCACACACCAATAATATGACTCTGATACACATTTTCTTGTTGAAAATAAAGGAATGGTAATACAGGAGCATTCAAATGGCTATATAAGGCTAATAGTGATACTAGAAGTAGAAGATAATTTCTATGTAACAGTATAAACTTTTACAGCAGATTCCTCAGAATAATACATTATGACTCTCAGATACAAAATGCACTTAGATGTTAGACTTCCATGATGGCTGTACACAGGATTGCCAGATTTCTGAAGGGCCGGGTAGGGAGAAAAAAAAAAAAAAAGATCTTTCATGCTAAGTGAAGAGCAAAAAAAAAAAAAAAAAACACCAAAACAA
Source organism: Protopterus annectens (assembly GCF_019279795.1). Lineage (NCBI taxonomy): Eukaryota > Metazoa > Chordata > Ceratodontiformes > Protopteridae > Protopterus > Protopterus annectens. The sequence continues at coordinate 409,476,954 of NC_056747.1, read as the reverse complement.
ATTTGCACAGCCAGCTGTTCCACATTGAAAAGAAGTGGCTCCACTGCAATTTATGACTGGCTCTTATAACAGCATACGGACCAATCATAAATCGCAAAGTGGAGGCTGTTTCACCAGGATTTTAACCAGCAGTGCAGGACTGAGGATTGCGCTGCTGATTCCAGGACGGTCCTGCTCAAATAGGGACATCTGGCACCCCTGGCTGCACACTAAGTAACAACTTAATTTTAGCTCTCCCACTATGAAAACAGAAACTCAGAAAAGACAGCCAGTGAATTTGTCTTTTTGAGTAAACTTAGTAACTGCCTAGTAAGTGCACTGTCCATATGCCAGCAAAAAAAAGAAATTCAGAAAAATGGAAAGAAAATTAGTCACAAAAGATGAGGAAAAAAACACTTTCTGGGAAGAATCCTGCAGCTGTTCAGCAAAAACCAGTTCAAGCTCCAGCTTTGCTGCAAGATATGACTTCTATTAATCTACCGGATAAATAAGTGTAATGTGCTCAGAGATGATTAAAATAAATGAAACACTGAAGGAGTATATCAACTCAAATAATATAAGGCTGGAAAAAATGGAAGAAGCTTTAAACAGATGTTCATAGGTTCATAGGTGATTACTAATGGCACAAGACCTTTATTAGCCTAGTCAATAATACCCAGGATATGAAAATATTATATTTTAATTCCCCAGATATGGGATGAGGAAGGGTAGCGGATTTTTAGGTGTTGGAGCCCTGAGTAATTTTTCAGACTGCCTCTGTCCATAAGGGACATGAGAAGTAGCCTGAGAATGAATTCACTGTTCCCATCTATTTATCCAAATTATTTTTGAAGAAAGTGAGGGACAGGCTTTCTTTTACAAGGATGAAAAGTTTATTCCATAGATGAGGCAGCCTTTGGGATACAAATCTATCTCTCTAGCAAATTCTGTTAAAGTCACAAATAAGATTCAGTTCCATGAAATGCTTAACCCCTGTATAAGTTTTCTTGCTAATATGTAACATTTTCATCACAGCTGGATCAGAGAATGTCTTGTAGGTCAGGCATAAATCATGTCTCAATAAATGATATGAGATGGATTAAAGGGATAGGGCCTTTAGCTGGTGTGCATGGGACAAGTGTCTTACTCTTTGTATTTTTCTACTGAGAAACCTCTGGGGCTGCTCCAGTTGGTGTAAGTATCTGGTTAGGTAAATGCAGAAGGGAGCATTGTAATTGATTAAGGGCATGAGGTACAATAGCGCTATGACTTTCTTTGATATGATTTTGATGCCATGAGTTTACTTACAAATTGAGCCACACAGAAGGATTTCCTCACTAACACAGCTATCTGGTGGTCAAAGTTTAGGTTGCTATCCATCTGTGTTCCTAGGTCCCTCACCACTGGTTCTACCTTTAGGAGTGTGCTATTAATATTATAATTTGCAGGAATATCTGATTTACTGAAGGGTATGATTATGCAATTTTTAGCATATAGTATCAGACTGTGGTTTTTGCACCAGTCATTTCTCATTTTTAGGCCTATTTACAGGATGTCAGCATTGTTTGGAGAGTCAGTGATTGCTCCTAGCTTACATTTGTCAGTGAACTTGGTGAACCAGAGGCCCTCGACATTGGTCTTCACTTCTGAGAAGTATATACCAAACAGGAGGTGTCCCAGCACTGAGCCCTATGGGACACTGCTAGTAACAGGTTTCTTATTGGACATGGATTCACCTATCTGGACAACATGTGTCCTGTCAGTGAGCCAGTTTACTATCCATCAGATGATGTAGGGGTTTATGCATATCTCAGTAAGTTTATTTATTATCACAAGTGGGGAACTGTGTTGAAAGCTTTGGCCAGGTCTAGATAAGTTGTGTGACCCATTTTACCCTCATCCATAGCCCTGGTGACTTTCTCAAAGAAGTCCACCAGATTGAGCAGCCAAGACTTCCATTTGACAAAGCCAAACTGGGTCTGGTCCAGTGTTTGGAGAGTTTCTATGTCATTATTAATCTGGTCCATGATAATTCTTTCCATGGCCTTGCAGATAAGCCTGGTCAAGCTTATGGGTCTTTAGTTCCCTGGGTCAGTTGATGGGCCCCCTTGTGCAAGAGGGATGACTGTTACAGTTCTTCATTCCTCTGGGACAAAGTCTGTCCAGAGGCTTTGATTAAAGAAGGTTTCTAGTTGCCCTGAGAGATTCTGTTTTAAGCTATTTAACAAGCATCTTGGAATGTTGTCAGGACCCATGGTGGCTGTGTTTTTGGCTTTAGCAAGCACATTAAGGAGCTCTTCCTTCGTAATTCCTGGTAGGATGGATAGTTGTGGGTATTTCTTTGGGTATGGTAGGAGGTGATGAGGGGAGGGGGTTGAACTGAACTTGTCAGCCAGCGGGTTTGCTATAGTTTCAGGTTGGGTGAAAGTGTTGCCATTCATGATTAACTCGGCACATTGCTGAGTGTTTCCCCTGAGGTTATGAACATAATTTAAAAATGCCTTATGGTTACCTTTCACCCGGAAAGCTATCTTTTGCCTCATAATTTTGTGAATATCTTTTTGCACTGTTTTGTTTGTTCCCTCTTGGCTTTGGAGAGGATTTTTTTCCTTTTATTGAATAGCCTATTTATGCTAGGGGCCCACCATGGTGGATTATTTTTACCAGTAATCATAGTTTTGACTCAGACAGGTACTGCCTCCTCTATGCAGCTATGAACATGGTTGTCCAGCTTTTTTGTGTATATCTCAGAGTAGGCCTCAGTGTCATCTGGGTTTGGAGGGGCGTGGAAGTTTAATAAGGTGTCACTTAGTTTGAGGTAATTGACGTTAGCAAAGTTCTTAACAGGTTTGGAGTTTGATGGAAGTTCTAGCTTAGTTTTAATACTAAAGGAGATCATTTTGTGGAGATATGTTACCAGGGAAGAGTTAATACATGGGAGGGAGCAGCATCCACTCATGTTCATGAGTACCAGGTCTAGGATATTTGTACCTCTAGTTGGGGAGCTAACTAGATGCTTCAGGATATTTCCATTGACAAAGTCCAAAAACCTTTGAGCAAGTGAATTATGGGTTGTATAAGTTGCCCAGTTTATGGAGGGGTAGTTGAAGTCACCCATAACTAGTGTTAGGCTGAACATTTCAGTAGGTATAGATAGGAGGTGTGATTTTTTTTTTCCAGACTCATGTAAGGGGATCTGTACCTAGCAAGATATGGCAGGGGGGTTGCACCTATGGTTAGTTGGGCATGGACTAAGCTTATGACGGGGGGGGGGTCGCACCTTGGGTTAACTGGGCATGGAGCAGCTCAAGTGAATCATGTTGTTGGACCAGTCTAGCAGTGTACTTGTCCTTTATGAACATGGAGGCACCTCCTCCTCCTCCTGCCTTTGTTTTATCCTGAGCTAAGGGGGCTCAAAGTGTATAAAAGGCATTGTAGCCTTCGCTGGCCAGGGTGCTTTCCATGGTTCTGAACTATGTTTCCATGACTGCACATACGTCTTGCACTCTCCAGGCTAAGAAGTGCTTCCAGGGAGTGCATTTTTTTTAGTTAAACTCCTAGCATTGAGCAGTACCATTAGGTAGTCATGAGTGATTTCTGTTATGTGGGAGTGTTTAACAACTTGGCATGGCCTAAAAAGGCACTATGGGTATAGATAAAGTTTTTGCCAATATCCAAAAGCCAAGTGTATTTTATTTAGATGATTTGACAAAACTGCAAAAATCAGAGGTCAAATTGAAGAAAATGCTTGCTGAGTATAAAGCTGCTCAAGAAGAGATATTTTAAAAAAAATGGCATAATTAGAGGGCAGAGCACATAGGGAAATCTGAGATTTTCTGCTGTACCAGAGAAACTGGAAGGAACAGACTGTATTGATTTTATGAAAGCAGAAATAAGCAACTGGACTGGTATTCCACAGCAGGATTTGTTAATTGAAAGGGAACATCATGTGTATGCTCTTAACCTGGCCGTGGGAATTCAGCCCAGACCTTTAATAGTAAAGATGCAATCTTACCTGCATAAAGAGTTTATTCTGACAAGACTGTCAGAAGGATAAAATACTGAAAGTGGGAGACAGTAGAGTATTTGTGGAAAATTATTACTCACTACACACTAAACAGAAGAGAATAAAGGTATTCCAGCAATCAGGGAATGTCGATAAGCAGATGTGAGACTCAAGTTGCTGAATCCAGCTATTTTCAGAATAGTTCTTTCCTGGAAAGTCAAAACCATTTTAAGATGCAGAACATGCTAAGGAGGAAATGCAAAAGTTTGTTCAACAAAATGGGAGCTATAAAACCAAAGGGGAATCTGCTTATTCTTCTGATAATAAAGCCCATAGAAAGACTATGCCAATGAAACCTTTTCCAATGTTCCAAAGAAAAATGCTTAAGAGACAGAAGAAACACAAGAGATGACTAGATGAACCAGAGACTGTATTTGGGAGATGGATATCAACAGAAAGAAAGCCAGCAACTCGGAAATTGATGAATAAATCTGGGATTGTAAAGTATTAATTCATTTTGTGAAATATGAAGGAACAAGAAAACCTGAAAAAAAATTGAACTTTTTGACACTTGCAGGGGACTCGAGCATATGCACTACTTTATGTCATAAATGTTTGGAGATCATTTAGGAGATGGAAAGAGGAAAGAAATAGTTAACTGTAAGTAAAACAAAATTTTGTTTTTGGTATTTTTATAATACACAACATATACTACATTCTATAAAGTAATGTTTTTTAGGTTATTTTTGTGTGTGATATGTATACTAAACTAAATAGGTGTAATGTTTTCCTTTCTTCTTTCTTCCTTCCTTTTTGTTCAATTTTATGAAATGTAGGCTCTGCAATGTAAAAAGAGAAGATAACCTAGACAAAATAGTGGTATAAAAGAAAAACTGATATGTTTTTCTTACCTTTGCATAGGGAATGGCTGGATTAAGGCCCTTGACTTGATCTGATATGTTTTAAGGGGAAACAAATAAAAGTGCAGTGAATATAATTAAAAGTTTTCCTCTAGCAAATAAATGTTCACAGTTCAATATTGTAGTGGAAGGCAACTGTGTATATGGTTCTCATATTTCTGTGCAATAATCTGATATGGCAATAAAAAACAGAATATTTTTTTCTTTCAGTGGCTAGAAGATAATGTTTTCTTTAAACTTTCAAGTTGTTTTCTGCATCTTGAAGAGAAATAAAGATAAGACAAAAACAGACATCACACAGTGGAAGTAAAAGCACAGACTGTACCATGCATCTTAGCATGGACAAAACCCTCATTAAAGGTTAATTCAAGCCTGTGAATGTGGCTGTCAATCTATGACAACTGTTTTTATTAGGAGTGTTAAACTTTATTATTTGAAGATGTTCATAGTTTTGTGTGTTAGTATTAAGGTAATAGGTTCTGGGAGTGTTCTCCAGGTGTATTTTTTTTATTTGAGGGTTTTTATTAAAGCAAAAAATCTTGTAAGATGTGACACAGGTTCAAGTGTATATGTCAACAAACTGTATAAAAAATCAGAGTGCCAAACATTAGTGCATGCATGTAATACAAAAGCTGAAACTAGGCACTTAAAAAAAGCTGTTATCCATAAAAAGGTGGGAATAATAACTCTTATCATACTGACAACATTTTCCATATTATCTTTAAATGTGAATGGTCTTACAGATATATACAAAAAAGGAAAGAGTAGTGAACTATATTAAAAATGTAGAGTGCAAATAGCTATGCTACTTCTCAACCTGGAAACATCAAAAATCTGGACAAGGCCCATGAAAAATAGGTACAAATCTATACGCTGATTAACATCTAATTTACATACATACTTATGTAACCCCACCCACTCCAATGGAATTGTGGGATATCAACTTTCAAACGCAAACTGAAGGACAACCAAAATATGGCACCACTGATCCCCTGCAGCCATTCCAATGTCCCATTACCTGGCGATTTCACCCCATTTACCATAAACACTAATGGGTGCATACTGCTTTACTTCTACAATGATTATTTGGATTTTACTTTGACATCTGCTAAACAAGGTAATACTGTCTCAATGAAAATAGACTTGGCATTAAAACTTCTCTGCCCTTGAAACTCACATTCATTGAAGTAGCATTGAAACCTACACCCCATCCAAAGAAAATGCATCTGGCCAGTGGTGGATAAAGATTACCTTTGGGCCAGTTTCAAATCATTGGCCCCTTACACACAAAACAAGAAACATATATGTGTTCTTTTCTTTGATACACCTTCCTGGCTTTATTAAGTTATATTCCTTGTATAATACAACACACTTGTTAGAGTGCATTTTAAATTTATTGTTTGAAATTTTTTCCAGTAGGCTGTACTGTAGGCAATGAAACAAAATGCATGAACCAATAATGACAAAACTGCCCAATTCAGACTTACCAGGGACACAATTTAACCATTGCTTATATAATTTTGGAAAGTTGCTAGAATAAAATATTGTGTTACCACCATGCATTTCACTGGCAAGTCTTGAACCCAGGACCCTATGCACTACAGTCAGAGCATCATACCACTATGCTAAATCAACAGTTTCCTTAAAAATAGGAAGACTGAAACTTAATGGCTATCATTTAGTGAATTCAGTTCTCACTTCTCGCCATAGCTATCTCAACCTCTTAGCACAAAAAACCTGGACAAAGCCAATATGGGGGAATACAAATTCAGTTCTCACTTCTCACTCACCATAGCTCTCAGCTCTTAGCACAAAAACCTAGACAAACAACAAAGCCAATAATGGGGGAATACAAATTCTGTTCTCACTTCCCACCATAGCTCTTCTCAACTCTTAACACAACAAATCTGGACAAAGCTCAGAAATGGTGGTGGCTAGGGACTTTAGGCTCTTTTTACCCTGTATTGAGCCTGAAATACCTCTCACCACCAGGTGTATTACATGGGGGCATTTTCACACACACACACACACACACACACACACACACACACACACACACACACACACACACACACACACACACACATACAACCTGACAGCTGTTCAATGGGAGCGAGCGTCCAAATCAATGAATGGAGTGCTGCTGTTAATAATCCAAAACGAGCGTCCACATGAAAAAATGAATGGAGTGCTGCTGGTAATCCAAAACAAGTGAGTTACTTCCCTGTTTCAAACGAACGGCTGTTTCCGCTCGCATTTGCAGCTAGATCAGCCGGAAATTACAATGTGAGCTCCTTGAGCTCAAAGCCTCAATTCTGACTGGCTGGTAGCCCTGATGGAGCTGATGTCATCGTGCACGTGATGACGTCAGCTCCGACAGTACAGTATTTGAAAATATTAAAAAAAAAAAAAGAATAAAATCGGAAATGAAGGGGGGGGCACGCGGGAATCATGGCACCCCTTCATTTGGACCCCAAAACTTGGTAAAAACCAAGTAATTCAGTAAGGTTGAGAGGTATAATGCTACAGGAGACACAGTTGGAAAGAACTGAGCATGTAAATTTGATAAAGAAAGGCTTTCTTGATGGATATTCAGCAGAATATTTGGGACAAAAGAAAGGGGTGTACTTATAAAAATTGTGAGAGAAGCTCCAATAGTGACAGAAAAGGGAGAAAAATAGATAATAATAGTAGATTTGTAGTACTAAGGGGCTACTGACAAGGAAGGAGGATTATTTTGGCAAATATTTATATTCCACCTAAAACTGCTACAATGGAGCTTAAGAAAATTCTGGGAGAAATAATCAACTTTCAGCAAGGAATATTACTTAAAGGTGGGGAATGGAATTTGATTTACAACAGTGAGGATGTACCTCAGCGCTTAGAAAGGGAAAATATAGCAAAAGAGGGTACATGTTTTAAAAAATTTCTGAAGCTATTTCGTATGGAAGATTTTAATTCAGTAGTAGGAGTTCGAAGAGAATTTACAAAATAATTCCCCAAGGTTTAAAAACTAGGCTAGGCTAGACATAAATATATTTCAAATAAGCATGTGCATTTAATTGAAAGATTTGATAGGCATCCAATAAGAATTTCAGATCACATGCAAATAATAACTGAAATAAAAATGAAGAGCAATGAAATAAAAATGAGACACTGGCACTTCCCTGCATATCTGTAAAAGTAGTGGAATTTAAGGAATGGGTGGTGAAATTATTTCAGTGTTATTTGGGAAGATAGACATTTCTTCTGAAAATATAGCTAGGGAGTGGGATAAAATTAAAGTGGAGTTTAAAAATAGGTGGAAATAAAAGAAAAAGAGATATGGTTAATAATTAATAAGAATTATTTACAGGGACTGACACGATTTAATATATTGCAGAAGGAATCTCACAGGACAAGAAGAGGCACAGTTGCAGAGTGCTAAAGAGAAAATAAGGGACTACCTCAATGATATGCATGAGTTTAGAAAGATTACTGTTAAGCAACTGTTTTTTTTTTATAATAACTCCAGAACACAAAAAGTTTTAGCACAATGGCTCAGGCAACAGAAAGTAGAAAGGGATGTTGCCAAGCTTAGGGAGTTTCTAACAAGAAAAATAACCAGAGATCCTGTAGAAGTATTAGAAATATTATGGAACTTGTATGTAAATCTGTATAAAGTAAGGAAATGTGGAAATCCATCATCCTCCCCTGGTAACTATCATACTGATAACACATTCCTAAGAGTTGACCTAGTAGTGAGGGACTTAGGGACACACATAGACAGTAATCTAGCCTTTGACCACCACATGTCTACAATAGTGAGGAAATCATTCTATGTTGTGCAACGTATAAGCAAATGTATGACATATAGTCCAAGGAAGTCATTGCTCCACTGTATTCATCAGACCTATCATTGAGTACGGTACCCCCTTTTGTATGTGCCTAACCAGAAATATCCAACAACTGGAACATCCACATGGGTTCCTCAGTAAAGAATACAGGGCATAAGTGACATATCCTATGCAGATTGCCTCAATGCCTTATCCCTGTATTCTGTCTCCTACAGGCTGTTAAGGGGAGATCTATGCTTGGCATACAAGCCATTATCAGACCTCACTCTGATGGACCTCCTGCATATCTGCAAAACAAACAGCACCAGAATTATCCATTCTAAAAAAATAAACCTTGCCTGTGATATAAATAAGACCTGCTGGAGAGACAGGTATGTATCCCAGGGTCTATATCAGAAGATCGAAGTTTCAAAACTTTGAATCTGATATGGTGAACACCATATGATCGAAGTTTTGAAACTTTGAATATTCTAACAGAGATCTCCATACAGAGCGGAAAGTGATGATTTCCCTTTTCTGCACTGTAGTGCGATCTCAGAATTGGTATATTTAAGTAGTGGGGGTGGGGGTACAGCCCCCCACGTTGGGGTTGCAGGGTTGCTTGCCACCCTGCTTAGAGCATTTAAATGGTTTGTTTTTATAGGTTGTTGTGTTTTATTACATTTTTGATGTTTCAGCACTTCGATTATATGCTGTTGACCATATCAGATTCGAAGTTTTGAAACTTTGATCATATAATATAGACCCGTATCCCAGAGACTACCCCTTCTCTGAAACAGGCTGTCCATCCATGTGAAGCATAGTTCCTCCCTAACTCAAGTGTAACTTGGACAATTGGATGAGAAGCAGGAAATTCATCCCTGGTTTGGCACCTATGTCTCTAATGGACACAGGCAGCCTGTAAATGGTTCATCCCCATACCCCTGCTTGTAAATGCTTCACCTCCCAAGCCCCTGCTTAAATTTTCATGGGTACCAGAACTTATCAGAGGTTTGGGATGCGTGGCTAGGCTTAAAAAGGCCCTTGTGGTCATTAGCCTAGCAAACCTATGAAATAAAAAAATACAAATGAAAATGTTTATAGAAGAATTAAATATGGCAATGTTAGAGGTAGATGAGGCTCAATTACTAACATTTTGGATAGGAGATGACATAAACATGGTGATGTATAACCAGTCTACAGGAAAGTCCCCAGGAAGAGATGGTATTCCTGTGGAAGTTTGGAAGTTAGGAAGGAAGAAAGTGATAAAGATTTGAAAGGTTTTGTTTGAGAGTATTTTAAAAATAGGAGAAACACCAACAACCTGGGAGAAAGCTGTGGTGGTTGTAATACTTAAAGATGGTAAAGAGCCATCAGATCCAGATTCATACAGGCCCGTTTTGATACTAAACCATGATGATAAAGTGTTTATGTTTATAATGTCTAAATGACTGGCAAAGGTAATGTCAACATTGATAGATGTAGATCAATGTGGTTTTGTGGAGGGAGGAAAGCATTTGACAACATTAATAGGTTCATAGGTATTTTATGACTGTTTCTCTCTGTACGCAAGACACTGTAATCACTGGGTACAGCAATTTCAATGATCAATTTTACTTTTAGGTTAATAGGTAGGTACTGGGCTATCTGCCCGAAGGCATATATTAGCCCAGCCACGTTGTGTGGTATTCACCGCCCCTTTAGTAGTTCCCTAGACCCTTGTACTAGCAGCTAGTACCCTTGGCCCCTATCTAGTAGTGCTGTTGGTGTGATCCCCGGTATGAACTTTCTGTTACCCATCCACTCATCAAGGTTCCTCTTGAAGAGTGATAGTGAGGGGCTCTGTCTTATGTAGATCGGGACCCTGTTCCATAGTAAGGGAAGTCTCTGCGAAGGGAATCTATGCCTCCAGCATGTTCTATTCATTGTTGTGTTGAGGTTTATATCCCTAGAGCATGTAGCTTAAGTAGATTTAGTTTTGCTGAGATGGAGCGTGTTCAACAATTCTGGGTTGGACATGGCTCTGTACGTTAGACAGAGATCGCCTCTGAGAAAGCGGTATGCAACAGAGAACAGTCTTAGCTTTTTCAATCGTGCTGCATAGGGCAACTGTTTGAGGCCAGTAACCCTCTTGGTTAGGTACCTCTGTGGTCTCTCCAGCTGCTGGAGATGTCTAGCCAGGTACATTACAATTGGTGCATTGTACTTAATAATGGGTCTGATGAGGGAAGAGTAGAGGGGCACCATTACATCCTTAGATCTTGATGCGAACCCTTTCGTGATCAGATGGGTCACATAAAAGGATTTTCTAACCACTTTGGCAACATGGTTATCAAAGGAAAGCTGACTATCTACTTGGGTCCCTAGATCCCTTATTTCTTCTTCAGATTTCAGGGGATTACCTCCTATGTTGTAGTTTGTAGGTACTCTGTTTTTCCAAAGGGGATTACTACGCATTTTTTTGCATTTAGCTTGAGACCATGGCTTTGACACCATGCATCAGTCTCATTTAGGCCTTTCTGGAGGATCTCCATGTTGGCCGGAGACTCTATTATAGCACCCAGTTTGCAGTCGTCCACAAACTTAGTCAGCCACAGCCCTTCCGTGCTTGCCTGTACTTCTGAGAAGTATATGCCAAACAGGAGGGGCCCCAGGACAGAGCCCTGAGGCACACCACTCGTTACTGGTCTGGATTCGGACATAGATCCCACTACTCTTACTTTATGGGATCTGTCTGAGAACCAGTTTGTGATCCATCTTGTGACGTAAGGGTTTATGCCCAGGCTGGTGAGCTTATCAATAATACATGAATGGGGAATGGTGTCAAATGCTTTAGCAAGGTCAAGGTAAGCCGTGTGTACCTCCTTTCCCTTATCTATAGCCTGAGTAACTGTCTCAAAGAAATCCACCAGGTTCAGGAGGCATGATCTGCCATTGACGAAGCCAAACTGTGTGGGGTCCAGTGACTGGAGGTTCCCAATCTCACCATTTATGAGTTCCATAATGATTCGCTCCATAGCCTTACAGATCAGACTGGTCAGGCTTATTGGTCGGTATTTCCCAGGGTCAGTTGTGGCCCTACCCTTGTGTAGCGGGACCACCGTTGCCATGCACCATTCTATGGGCACATATCCTGTGGAGAGGCTGAGACTGAACATGGTATTAAGATGCGGGGTTAATTCCTTTTGGAGCTCGCGCATGACACAGCCTGGGACACCATCTGGTCCCATGGAGGCAGTGTTTTTAGCTTTAGATAGAGCCTTGTTAACCAACGTATCAGTAATAATTAGACTTACACAATCTCCTGGAAGGGTAATAGGCCCTGTAGGCGGTGAGGGGGGGATAAATTTGCACTGAACCTGTCAGCCAAGATGTTGGCAATGTCAGAAGGGTCAGTGTATTTTGTTCCATTTTGTACTAGCTCAGAACAGACCTTAGCGTTGCCATTTAGGTTTTTGACGTAACCATAGAAGGCCTTATGGTTATCCTTGGCATCCTTGGCAACTTTCTTTTCAAAATTAGCTTTAGTTGACTTGATGAGGGCCCTCAATTTCTTACTAATGCTGATCAGGGATGATTTTTCTACTTGAGATTTGGCCTTTTTTTGTATAAGTCTCCTCCTTTTATTGTAAAGTTTGCTTATGGCTGGGGTCCACCAGACTGGTTTCTTCTTGCTTGAGGAAGGAGTCTTGGTTTTATTTGGGATAGCACAGTCCATGCAATCCTGAAGATGCATATAGAGTGCTTTGGTGTAGGATTCCGCATCCTGGATATCATTATCCTTCTGCAAGGGAATAGTGAAGCTAATAGAACAATAATGATCCATAGGGAAGCAGAATGTAAGAAAACACCACTGTTGTTGGTGGGTCATGATTCAGAGAAACCATTCAATAGAGTAAGATGGGGTTTTATGAGTATGACAAAAGTATATGGGAGATTAGGAGGATATATGAGGGATCAGAGGTGAAAATTAAATTGGGGGGGGGGTTCCTCTCCAATAGGTTCTATCTGAGCAGAGGAAACAGGCAAGGGTGTCCTCTTTAGCCTTTGTCATTTGTGTTATATTTAGAACCAATGGAAAAGAAAATGAGGGACTCAGAATTTCAAGGATATAATTGGTATGGTAGTCAAGAAAAGCTGCCTTTATTTGGAGATGATATTATGTTATACCTGATAAAACCAGAAAAGGGATATTTCAGTCTTGTGGAACAATCTGAGACAATTTCAAGTCTTTTCAGGATACAAAATTAATGAAGATAAAACAAAAGCAATAGCTGTAAACTATGTACCCACACAAACTGGTTCAGCAATACCCATATTTATGGGGAAGTGATACAATTAAGTACTTAGGAGTATGGATTAAAAGGGATTATGTTGTTTCAACTAAGGATACATGGGAAGAGACTAAACAAACATTAGTACAAAAAACAAGAAATTGGCAGCTCTGTTTTATATATATGGATAGCAAGATACAAGCAGTGAAAATGTTTTAGTCCATTTAGTTTTATATACAGGTCAGGCTTATTTTTATCAACCAGAGGAGAATTTGTGGATAGCAATTAATTAAGAGTTGAATGATTTTTACCTGGGAAGGGAAAAGAGCAAAAGTTGATTGGGATAAGTTGATTCTTCCAATAGAGCAAGGTGGATTGGGATTACCTAATTGGAAGGGATATTTCAGAGTTACACAGTTAAGACTCCTATTCATAGCACAAGATGAAAGCTATAATTCAAAGTGGAAAGGGATAATGAACAACAGGGATGCTCAAGAAACAAGGAGAGACAGGGATTCTTGATGCAGATCCTTAAAAAGAATAACAATAACCATATAGAAAGGAGATTCTTCCAATAGGGATGACTGCAATTAGGGGTAGAGAAGGCTGGAATTTACTAGAGAAAATTGGAAAAGGAGCAAATGTATTGGTAGGAGAATGTAATAGAGTGGGAAGAGTTCAAGAATTTATTTGGATTATAGGCTAGAGATTGAATTCTCTATCAAGGATTGATAACTGATATTAGAATATAGGCAGCGAGAAAAAATGGGGATATCCTAAGTGAAAGACCAGCACTGGTAGACGTTTTAGTAGACATTAGAACAGAATCTGCTGTTAAAAAGGGTTAATTAGTAGGGCATATAAAATATTGCATGATAAGTATAGGAATCCATCAGAAGAGGTTAGAAAGGATTGGAATGAGAGACTGGATAAGAAATTCACAAAGAAACAATGGGCGATATATGTATGGCTTCAAAATATCCAAAAAATTCTAGACGATTTAGGATCTTTGCTTGGAAGTGTTTGTGTAGGTATTTTATACCCCAAGCAGACTCCAAAGAATGTTGGAGATGTGATGGGGAAGAAAGAGATAACTGGGAATGTACCTTTTGAGAGTGTAATCACTGGCAGATTTTAAAAATTCCCTGCAGACTACTCTATAAGAAGTACTGGGTGAGCAAATTGGTATAACTAAGGAATTTATTTTGTTAGCTGTGTTATAGAATTGGAGTTGCCTAGAAATAGTAAGGCTTAAGTTTAACCCATCTGTACTAGAAATAGTGAATATAGTAACAGAGATAAAACAACCGGAAGTTGGATCTTTAGAAAAGGGTAGGAGCAAATTACATAGGAAAAATGGGAATTGTGGGAATAATACATGCAGAATAATGTTATGGAGGAGGAGTAAGATTTAAGGGAAAGCAAGAATTGAATGAGGTATGTAAATTTTGATGGACAATGACTGGGTAGATTATAAGTAATGTATAAATGTTTGTAAATGAAAATATTCCAAAATGGTTTATTTCCATTTATATAACTATATGATTACCTCTATCATAAGTGGTAATTTAATCAAGAAGTTTCTTGTTTACAGCCATAGGGCCTTGTCTTCGAAAAACTGTATCACTGCTCTACTTTGAGACTTCATTACAAAACTTTCAGCTTACAATAACAGTTTTTTTCAGCTATACAACACACCTAAAACTGCAATTCAAACTTAAGAACTTTACAGCATTAGCTTCTTATAAACATGGCATTGTAACCCCAGCATGTTGCAAATAATGTTTGTGTAAATTCTGATGAATGACAAAAGATTTGTTCTGATGGATTAACAACTCAATAAATAAGTAAATATTGTAAGTCATTACTGTACTCAGAAAACTGAGCAGAAATTCACCATGGCACCCCAATGAAGAGAGTATAATGCAAAATGTCAGACTGCCATTAAAGGCACATGAAATAAAGCCACAGAGATGTGAAAGGCTATCTCTAATTCCCTCTTTGAGATTTTATTAAAAAACTTTCAGTTAATAACAACAACATATGCAGCTATAATACACACCTAAGACAGCAATTCGTATGGCAGAGCTTACAGTTTAGCACATCTCTCAATTTGATTTCACAGATTTATCCACCTAAAGGCATGACATTGTAGTTATGAGATGTTACAAATGAATGAAATATATAGTTTTCTTGTAAGATATGTAGGGATTTTACTCCTGATATATTGAGAATAGATTGTCTTTTTGTGCTATGCATTGGATTTTTACTTCTATTAAAATGAGAATTTATTAGACATATGGACATTCATTTTACCTGACCTTTTGGGCAGAGTTCAGATAGCCTCCAGGTGGTAACTATGTATAGTGGTAGATTGTTATAGCAAGAGCCTGGACAATTCTGGATTTGCTAGCTGTATATAAAAAGCCTTATGTCAGTTCCCTGAAGGCAGCTCCCCCCCAAAATCAAGGATTTCTAAAAAGATAAATGGGTTCAAAACACATACCATACATAGTGACCAAGTGGAACACACCCCTTCTGGGATAGTACACTACCTTTGACTATGAATAAATCATGTAAATATAATGACCATGATGCTCTTTGACAGATACTGCTCTTCAAACAAACCATATTAATAATTATTCAGAAGTAATCCTGTAACTGCCACTTGCTTGTGTATATCAACTACCATCAACTGATACCCATATATATTTTTAGTTTAGTTCAGACATTTGTTAACTGGGTAGGTCAATTGGACACAAATGTCTCTTTTCAGGGCAGCCCACATACAATGTCTGGTCAAGTGACTTCCTTAGAGTCGCACAGTATTTAAACAGAGCTGAAAGGAATGAAACCCCACTTGGCTACAGTTCTCTATATTTCTGATGTCCCACTGAAAAGACAATTTTAATCATAATAGCCATAGTAATGTATTGTGCTGTGTGCAATATGTATTGTTACTGTTGCTCATAAATCTGTTTTTTGGCCAGGAAAAGTGATAGAACACCCAATCACAGTAACATACTTCAAAGTGGAGCTTTCAGACAATAAGATCTGTCCCCAGGAGGACTTCCATGATGGCTGCACATTGATTAACAGCTTAATTTTAGGTTTCCCAGTGTGAAAACAGAGACTCAGAAGACAGAGACAGTAACTTTATACTTTTGGGTAAATTTCAGTAACTGACTACTAAGTGCACTGTCAGGATGCCAGCAAAAAAAGAAATTCAGAGAATCTGAAAGAAAATCAATCACAAACCGTGAGGACAAAACACTGACTCGGAAGAATTTTGTAGATGTTCAGCAAAAAGTAGTGCAGTGCAAGCTCCAGCTTTGGTGCAAGACATGACTTCCAGTAACCAGACTAATAAATAGGTCAAATATACTCAGAGCTGATTAAAATAAATGAAAGACTGATGGAGTATATCAACTCAAATAACAAAAGGCTAGAAAAAAATGGAAGAAGTTTTAGGGTTGGCATAATGATTATGGTGCTTACCTCAGAGATACAAAGTATGGGGCTTAATTCTCACCTTTGAACGAAACTGACTATGCTTAAAATGGCCCACAAGGGCAGCTAACCTACTACTTACCTATGAACCTATGAACAGATATTCAGGTGAGGTAATAAAACTGCAAAAATCAGAAGTCAAAATGAAGAAAAGCCTGGATGAATATGAGACTGATCAAGAAGTGATGTTTCAGAAATAGTAGTATTAGAGGACACAGCATGTATGGAAAACTTACGATTTCTGCTGTACCAGAGAAGCTAGAAGGAACAGATTATATTAATCTTATGAAAGCACAATTAAGCAACTGGACTGGTATTCCACAGCAGGAGTTGTTAATTGAAAAGGCACATCATGCGTATGCTCCAAACCTGGCCATAAGAAAGCAACCTAGACCTTTAATAGTAAAGATGCAATCCTGCTAGCAGAAGGAGTTGGTTATGACAGAAGAACAAAGTATTGACCATAAGAACTGAGAGTATGCAGGAAATGGAGCAGAGACTGGATTTAGAAGATGGAGATAAACAGGATTAACACCAACAACTCAGAAATTGACAAATAAATGTGGGATTACTAAGCATTAATTATATTTGTGAAATATGACAGAACACGAAAACCTGGAAAATTGGATTTTTTAACATTGTTAAACTTGTAAGGGACTCTAAAGCACATGTCCTACTTCATGTCATTAATGTTTGGAGGGAGGAACACTTAGGAGAGGGTAGAAGAGGGAGAGAGTTAAGTGTAATAAAAATTGTTCTTAACAGTAATATTTTTATAGTTATGATATAATCTGCATGCTATGAAGTAAAGATTTCTTGGTTATTTTGAAGTGTAACTGGGAGACACTTCAATGTAAAAAAAAAAAAAAAAGAAAAGTCTAGTCAAAAGAGCATGATACAAGAAAAATGTATGTGCTTTTTCTCATTCTTACATAGGGGAGTGACTGGATTCAGGCCCTTGGATTGATCTTGTAACAAGCTTTAAGAGAAAGCAAACAAATAAAAAAGAACTTTGAATATAATAAAGCTTTTCTCTAGCAATAAATAAATAAGTGTTTGTAGAAGCAACTCTGCATCTGGTTCTCATGTTTTCATGGAAACAATCTGAAAAACAGAATACTTTCTTTCAATGGGAGGAGAGAATGTTTTCTGAAAGTATTCAAGTGTTTCCCATTCTGGGAATGCAATAAAGATAAGACAAAGCCAGACAGCACATGGAAGAAACAGAGGCTGTACCATGCATCTTAGCATAGATAACCTTCCTTTTAGGTTAACCCAAGTTTGTCAGTGTGGCTGTCAGTTTGGGACAATTGCTCATAATAGGAGTGTAAAACTTCAATATTTGAAGATGTATATAGGTTTGCGTGTTAACATTAAGTTAAAAGGTTTTATCATCCAAATGGTAAGTGTGACTGAACAGCAAGGCTATTGGAGTGGCTTTGTGCAATATCACTAAATACATGCACTGTACTCTCAGAACTTAAATTATCTCTACACAAAACAGCCACAGATGAAAGGTTTAAAAATATTAATAATAAATAATAAAAACACAAGACAATACTTCTTACTACACAGTGCTAGTCAAGAGTTCAGAGATCACAAAGAAATACTTAAAATAATACAGTAGAAAAGTTCTGACATCAATACAGAAAAAAACTATGATAATCTTCCTAGTTCCTAGCTATATCTAATAGAAAACACAGTTCTAAACTAAACTTATATGTAGAACACAGGCAGAGTGCTGGTGAGTTGGATGTTCTCAAGACAAATGCTAAAATGCCCTCATTCTTTCTGTCCTTAAATTGATAACACAGTACCACTGATTCATTTCAGATTACATAATTTCTTTCTGGTTCCCGGGCTAACTGAAGCTCAGAGGTTAATAGCCCTTTTGATCTTTCAGCTGGTCAGGAAGCCAGAGCAATAAAGAAAATATACATGTAAATTCTAGCCATCAACTATGGCCTCCAAACAATAAGCAGAATGCCTCCCTGTAGACATCTTGACTCTTGAGTTTTAGATCAAAGAATTTCACAATGCTTGACTTATCAGCTTTCTTACAGCAGAGTGCACTGTTCTTACGTTTTTTGCAGTTCAACATCCAATATAGTCTTTTCATATTTAAGAGAACAAGCCTGTGGCTTATATTAATATTTACAAATGACAGAATTATCTAGAAATTCTATCTAGCTAGGCTGGCAGCCTTCATCTATCTTCACAAGATCTGACATAGTTTTAAATAGATATGAAAGAAACAACTGTATAAAAGATCAATATGCCAAACATTAGTGTGTACATATAACACAGAGCTGAAACTGGATACTTAACAAAAAAGCTGTTACAAATAAAAGTTGGGAATAATAACTTTTTAACATAATGATGTTTTCTATATTACCTTTAAATGATAATGGTCTCACAGATATACACAAAAAAGAAAGAGAAGTAAACTATATTAAAAATGCAGACTGCAAATAGCTATGCTACAGAAGACACATTTGGAAAGAAATGAACATGTGAATTTGATAAACAAAGGTTTTCAGGACAGTTATTCAGTGGAATACCTGAGGCAAAGGAAAAGAAGAGTACTTAAATTAATTGCAAAAGGAGTTCCAATCGTGCTAGAAGAAGATAAAAAAGATAATAATGGTAGATTTGTAGTACTAAGGGGCTATTGGCAAGAGCGGAGGATTACACTGGCATGTATTTATATTCCACCTAAAACTGCTACAATGGAGCTTAAGATTCTGGGAGAAATAATCAGTTTCCAGTAGGGAATATTACTTATAGGTGGGGACTGGACTTTGATTTTGCAGTAGTGAAGATGTGTCCGGGGGTTCCAGAAGAGAAAATATAACAAAGGAGGGTAGATTTTTAAAGAAATTTATGAAAATATTTGTTATACAAGATGTGAATTCAGTAATAGGAGTTCAGAGTGAATATACATATTGTTCCCCAAGACACAAAAGCTGGGCAAGGCTAGACAGAACTTACATTCCACAGGAACATGTGCATTTATTTCAAAGTTTTGATACAGGTCCAATAACTATTTCAGATCATGCACCAATAACGAAAATGAAATTGCAGGGTAATGACATAAAAATAATACACTTGTGCTTTCCCACCCATCTGTTGAAAAAAGAGGAATTTAAAGGAATAGGTAGTGGAAATTATTTGGGAGTTATTAGAGAAGATAGAAATGCATTTTGAAAATATAGCTAGGGAGTGGGATAAAACTAATGTGGAGTTTTAAAAATAAAGTGTTAATAAAATAAAGAGACATGGTTAAGAAGTAAGAATAATTATTTAGAGGGACTGACAAATGTTAAAGTGTTCCAGATTAGGGGGATCTCACAGAACAAGAAGAGGAGCAATTACAGAATGCTAACCAGAAAATAAAGGATAACCTCCATAATATGCATGAATTCAGAAAGATTGCTGTTAAGCAACTGTTTTTTGATAATAGCACCACAGCACAAACACTTTTAGCTCAAGGCTACAAGCAATAGAAAGTAGAAAGATTTGTCGCCAAGCTTAGGGAGCCTATAACAAGGAAAAGAACAAGAGATCCTGTAGAGGTACTAGAAACATTTTGGAACTTTTATGAAATTCTGTATAAATCAGAGAGATATGGAGATCAAGAAAAGGTACAAATGGAAATGTTTATAGCGGAATTAAATATGCCAGTTAGTGGTTGATGGCTCAGTTACTAACAGTTAGGATAGGAGGAGCTGAGATAAAAAATAGTGATGTATAACCAATCCACAGGAAAGTTCCCTGGTATAGATGGTATTCCTATGGAAGTTTGGAAGCTAGGAGGGAAAAACTTATAAAGATCTGGAACGTTTTGTTTAATGTTATTTTAAGAGGAGGAGAAGCACCAACATCCTGGAAGAAAGGGGTGATGGGTGTAATACCTAAAGAGGATAAAGACCCATCATAGCCAGCTTCATACAGGCCCATTTCTTTTTTTAACACACCTTTATTGATTTATCTCTTATGACACAGGCATTTTACATTTATGCAAAAGTTATCATACAGGCCCATTTCAATCCTAAACCATGATTATAAAGTGATTATGTCTATAATAGCTAAAAGAATATCAAAGGTGATGCCAAAAATGATAGATATGGATCAATGTGGTTTTGTGGAGGGGAGGCAAACATTTGACAACATTAACAGAACATAGATGATCCAGAAGGAAGATGAGTGTAAGAAAATACCACTTTTGTTGGTGGGTCTTGATGTAGAGAAAGCATCTGACAGAGTAAGCTGTTAGAGCAGGGCAATGGAAGTATTTGCATTCCCTAATAAAATTATAAGGTTGATTAGGAGGATAAATGAGGGATCAGAGGCGAAAATTAAAGTGAGTGCATTCCTAGCTGATAATTTCTGTTTGAGCAGAGGAACCAGGCAGAGGTGTCTTCTCTCCCATTTGTTATTTACACTATATCTAGAACCACTGGCAAAGAAAATAAGAGCTTCAGAAATTCAAGAGTATAATTGATATGGTAGTCAAGAAAAGCTGGCTCTATTTGCAGATAATATTATTTTATACCTGATAAAAACAGAAAAAGAACATTTCAGTGTTGTGGAACATTTTGGGGCAGTTGCAAATCTTTTTGGGATACAAAATTAATGAAACTAAAACAAAGGCAATAGCTGTAAATTATGTACCCACACACGAATTGATTCAGCAATAGGCATATTTATGGAGACATGATAAAATGAAGTACTAAGGAGTATGGATTAAAGAGGATTCTGGTGTGACAACTAAGGATATATGGGGAGACTAAACAAAAGATAATACAAACACTGAGAAATTCGAAGCTCTGTTATATGGATACAAATAGCAAGATACAAGTAGCTAAATATTTTTAGTCCCTTTAGTTTTATACACAGGTGAGGCATAGTTTTATCAAATCAATGAGAAGCTGTAGATAGAAATTAATGAAAGGCTGAAGGATTTTATCTGGGAGGGGGAGACGGCAAGAGTCAAGTGGGATAAGCTGATTCTTCCAATTTACAAGGTAATTTGGGATTACCCAATTTGAAGGAGTATTTCAGAGCAACACAGTTAAAGCTCCTATACATAGCACAAGCAGGAATTTATAATTCAAAGAGGTAATGAATGATGATGAAATGGAGGGGGGCTCAAGAGACAAGGAGAGACTGAGATTTTGATGTAGATCCTTAAAGAAAGTAACAATAACCATACAGAATATTATATTCATAAAGTAGCAGAAAGTATTCTAAGAATTAAGCCAACACAAGACTGGAGAAAGGAGATTCTGCCAATAGGGATGACTGCAATTAGGGATACAGACAATACGCAAGAGGGATCTGAAATTTATTGCAGAAAACTGGCAAAACAATCAAGGTATTGGGAGCAAAAATAAATTAGACAGGAAAAGGTAATATAATGGAAACAGGCCAATAATTTATTTGGACTGCAAGCTAGAGATTGCCTTCCCTATCAAGGATTGATATCAGAGTATAGGCAAAGGGAAAAATAGGGGGATCCTAAGTAAAAGGCCAGCTCTGGTAGAGTTTCTAGTAGAATCTAGAGCAGCAGCTGCTATTAAAATGTTTAATTAGTAGAGCATACAAAATATATGAATCAATCAGAGGAGCTTAGAATGGATTGGGAAGAGAGAGTGGATAAGCAATTCACAAAGAAACAATTGGGGGATGTATGTATGTCTCCCAAATATGCAACAAAGTCTAGAAGATTTAGGATCTTTGCTTGGAAGCATTTACATAGGTAGTTTTATACCACAAGTAGACTCCAAAGATTTTTTCCTCAGGTAGTCAGAAAATGTTGGAGGTGTGATGGAGAAGAAAGAGGTAATTGGGAACATATTTTCTGCTAGTTTAATAAATTGGCAGACTTTAAAGATTCCCTGCAGACTGTTCTGTCACAGATACTGGGTGAGCAAACTGGTGTAACTAAGAAAATGTTTTTTTGAGCTATGATACACAATCAGAATTGCTTAGACATAGTAAAGCCTTGCTGAGTCTAATTATGGTGACTGCCAAAAAAGCATTTACTAGAAAATGAAAATCAAAGTCTAAACCAACTTTACTAAAAGTAGTGAATATAGCAACAGAGATAAAGTAATTAGAAATGGGATCTTTAGGAAAGGGTAAGAGAAAATTACATAGACAAAATGGTAATTGTGGGAACAATACATGCAGAGGAGGAACGAGGTTTAAAAGAAGGTAGGATGTGAATGAGCTATGTAAAATTTGATTGAGAATGACTGGATAAATCATAAGTGATGTATGTTTGCAACTGAAATTACGTCAGTATGGTTTGTGATGTATAATAATTGCAAATAAAATGATGTCCGTATGGTTTGTTTTTATTGATATAAATGTATGATTGCCTGTGTGATAATTTAATAAAGATAGTTCTTGTTTAAAAAATAAGCTCTGTCCCCACTTGCTGCTAAGCTTCAGCAGTGATCACTTTAATGTGATTAATCTCAGTCTGTCATGTGCATTCTTCCATCAACTGTCTCCCATACATCTCAGACTTCCATCTCCAATATAAGGAGTATTTACTAATGACTGCAGCCCCAGCCTGTCTTGTGCTTTCTTCCATGGAATACCTCCCTAACTCTCAACTTTCCCTCTCCAAAATATGGAACACTATCTTTGACTATGTTGAAAAAAAGCAAAACATATAACATTTCCTAACAATTTTCAACTAGAAGATTCAAATCATGATAAATTGCTATTTATTCATACTAACAAACAATTCTTTTGATGAGTTAATATTATATATCATAGCTATTTGATAAAAACATAACAATAAATGTATGCCAGACTCCTTCACCAAGGAAGAGCATGGAGCATCAAGTTTTAACACTGATATTGAGAAATATTTCCCATAAAGAGGTATAGTTGAAAACAATGCTTCTTCCTCGAACAGACAACCATTTTGGTTATCAGCTGTGATCACCAAACGTCGAGAGAAAAAAATAGACACACAATGCATTTCAGGTCACTGTTATAGAGATGAAGTTGCTGCTGTAAAACTCCCCACTGCATATTGTTTACTGTAAAAGTAAATTAAAAAAAAACTGTGTGCACACGCAGTTGTGTGTATGCATATACGCATGGTGTGTGCTTGTGTGTGGTGTGTGTCTGTGTATTTGATGCATTTTAGCTTTTTTCTGGAATGTTTAGTTAACATAAAAATCAGGATGCAGTTGTAAAATAATGGATGTGATTAACTTGGAGAAGTATAAACTCAGTCAATCAGTCAGTGCCCACATATTGTAAATTAAGTTTACTTAAGTGCAAGCAAGCCTTTCACAGCATCTACATTACCAGTATTAGATAAGAACAGGAATGTATAAATACAAATTAGCAGACTAGGAGAAGACTGGCTATATAATGTGTACATTGGGGGTAACTGAAAGAAGAACAAAGGGGCAAATTTATTGTGGGGAAAATCAAAGAAGTGATCAGAAGTGGAACTAAGGAAAGGTTAGGAAAGACAGTAATGACCAAAAGGAAATAAGCTAATAGGACTGAATGGTTAACAAAGGCAATTCAAACCAAGGAGAAAGAACATAAAGAAAGGAAAAAGAGGACTGACATTTGCAGGAATATTACAATATGGCAGGGGAACACATACAAAAAATTAATTTAAATGAGGAACAATATGTGAAGGAAAAGAAACTGGTAGGTATAAATGAAGGGTAAAAAGTCCTTCTTCAGACATGGAAGGAAATAGAAAGATAGAAAAGAAAATAACGGGTCTGGGTAGTGAGAATAAAGACTGTGAAGAAAACATTGAATAAGCCTGGCCATACTGAACTTATTCTCTTCTGTATTCACTGGAAAGTTGGATAGAAAAAAAAAAGTCTAGCTTGATAGGGAAGTAGAGGTAGCAGTATATCGGGTAATAAGAAGGGTGAAGTTGAAAAGTTAATTGCACTGAGGGAAAAGAAATGACTAGTTGAATACAAAAAAGTATGATCAGTTGTCAATTACAGGGGCTCAGACTGCATAGAGAGTAGGTTATGGGTTAGCTACCCTTGTCCTATTGCTATGATCATGGGTTAGAGGTCTTTCTTTTCCTTTTTTAAAATATATGTGTGTATATAAGCACATAAGTATAGAACAAGTTGTATTTTATTGGGGCACTCACTGGGCACAGTATTTCACAGCTGCTGGGGCACATGCCCCAGCATGCCCTAGTGTGGCACCGCTCATACATGTGGCATGCAGGTTAAAGGTGGCATGCAGGAGGTAACAGACTGCAGTCTACCTTGGCTGCCATACTGATATGGCTGGATACCTAATGTTTCTACATCCAAACATGGACAACATATTCCTACAGTGTCTATTTGCAGCAGCGGTGTGCAGAAATTTGTTGAATGTGGTACTACCCTAGTGTATCATCCATTGAGATACATAGGGGTGGGTCCATCCTCAGACCAATATGTCTGATTCTCCAGTGATAATACCATAACCATCAATCCCCTATGGGGACACTAAAAACTCATCTAGCTCTATCAGCCTGCAAGTCTAGGTTGGCCACTCCCATGGCAACCTGTCAGCTGCTCTATATAACTCACTTTTGAACTGATACAGAATAAGCATGTCATTAACATGCTTACAACACTGCTATAATGTACAGATGTGGCTTCCAGGGCATTTATGTCATGCATCATTGTTTGCCACATTTACCCCTGTAAAGGCTGGTCAGCAACCTGCTCCACAACAGAAGTTGGCCAGCACCTCCCATCTACCATTTCCTCCACACATACAGAGGCCTGTGAAGATATTACATAAAGTTTTTCACTGTAAACTACTGAGATTAGCAGGACGACACCAACAGCAAAAGGGTAAGCTATTTATACCATACTATAGTCACAGGAACAGCGATAGGAGTATACCATATGACAGACACATGAACAGATACATCGATGGGAGTATACCGTATGATAGACACATGAACAGATACAGCGATGGGAGAATACCATATGACAGACACATGAACAGATATGGAGATACATACAGCAGTTGTACTTGCCACATAGTGGTATATACGCATTCCCCACAGGGATCATCCACTTTGTTAGGACCCACAGGTATGCATAGAGTAAGGCAGTCATCCTTGTTGCCACTATTAGAAGACACCTTGGTAAAGCATACTGATATGGCCCTACCCTACTAGTGTGTGTGTGTGTGTGTGTGTGTGTGTGTGTGTGTGTGTGGAGGAGTACACATTTGTAAGCATAGGATTGGCATATTCACCATTACAGGTTTTCATGCAGATTACACAGGTCCTACCCTCACCATACAGCACAAAATGCATATGGAGGGACAGGCTTCCTGATATTCAGTCTACCTTCTTGCCAGTACAATATACATACAAAACACACATATTACTGTTGTTGGCCTTTTGTAATGAGAATTGCAGTGGAGAGGTGAAAGAACTTAGGAAGGTAGACAAAAATGGCTTACCATATACTTTCAAAGTGGTGCATGCCTCCTCGGGCCTGTCTGTAGGTCCTATACATGTTGTTAATTCTCCTAGTACTGCTGCACAAATCTTCAGTATAGTTTCCCAGATCTGCATGGACTAGCATCCAAAATGGTGACACTCCTCTAAAAGAATGCAATTCTCTACCTGTTTGAAAGACAAGTAGGCACATTAGGCCAGAATGCATAAATATCTGTGATTTGCTTTATTTTATTTTGATGTTGTGCACCTGTGACTTAAAGCTTAGCTTTCTGCCTGTGCTTGTGGTCATGAACTTGTGCTGGAGACCTGTTTTAATATGCAAGTCACTCTACTTCACTGTCACGTATTGTACCACCATGGTATATGCCATTACCTTAAGTTCTGTGAGACCTCCATGCCTGGATAATTCTGATTAATTATCTTAGCAGAAAAATATGTGATCCCATTATGGAGGACCCAAATCTTGGACTAAAAAGATACGAATGTCAATCTGTGTTTTTGATCTTACTGAAAAACATTGAGTCTTAAGAGCAAGATATCAATAAACTGGGAGAATGTGTACTGTATTTGATGCTTCCTCTGGATCAGCAAAATTAAACTGGCACAGTCTGCTTCTAAACCCTTTCTTGAAAGCCAGAGTACAGTTATAAAAATTAATAGCAAGCAAGGAACTATAACAGAGATTGTCACAATTATAATTAGATTTGCATCACTATGTTATATGTTAGACTCAGATTAAGCCACCTCTAGGAAAACAAATGGTACTTAGAGCTCTGTTATAAACTCCAAGCACATTTTATCCACTGAAACCATAATAGAGGTTGCTTGAGTCATGCTATTTCCAAGACATTTGTATAGAGGAGTGTTTCCAGTCTTTTTTTCACATATTTACAGTTAAATTTGGTGCACCTTACAGCAGACTGTTAAGGTATGCTATTTGTTCAAATATCAATATCACTGCTTTGTATTTAGTTCTCATATATGGGTATAGTTGTTATCCAAACTCTTTTATGAGAATACTGATCTAGCACTGATAATTCTGTGTGATAAGTCTTGTGCACTTCACCCCAATCTTATTCGTCAGAAGGTTCTATACTTGGATCTCCATGCTAGCATCGCCTATCATCTGGAAAAGCCAAGCACCTTTCATACATGAGCTGAGCATAACGTTTAGATCATTCATCCTAAAAATAGGACCCTTATCCCTTTCCTGCATTAGTGTTTCAAATCTTTGCCTCACTTCAAAATGAAAGGTGTTTTGGGATGGGGAGGTTATGTGATCTGTGTACCATCTTTGTGGAATTATTATAAAATTATGAGTTATGCCCATCATATAAAAAGAATTGGAGTGTTATGATTGTTAAATCTGTTTTTTTTTATTCTTATTGGATACTAATAAAGAATGAAATAAAAAAGTAAAGGTCCACTACCTCAGCACTATAAGTTGTTTTAACTGTAGTACATTATTATATCTGTGATATCAACATTACCCACAATACTCCCCAAAACTAACATACTACTGCCCGTCACCCCTATACATCCCCACCTGACCCCTTCAGTTCAGACTTTTATAGTGAAATAGAGTCCTTACAGTCGCTTAATTTATAACAGTTTTTGAAAAACACACTTTGAGGATGCACAACTACCTATGATGCCCTTTGCAATTAGTTTTTAGCAAATGTCTTTTGCTGTGATTGTGTGCAGATACATGTATAATCTTGTTTCTTATAGTTAGCTTGCTTGTTAATCTGATACATGTGAATCTAAGTTTTTATAGCCTTATGATATAATATTACACTTAAAATCTTGATTACAGCATTCCCTGAAGGCACATGCAATAATGTCTAACATGTTGTGCAATAGTCTATGTAATAGTCCTCAAATTAAAATCATATCTCGATAATACCTGACTCTGACATTGTACCTTTTCTCCCAGACAAATCTCTTCTATTGCAAACAACCTCCACTCCATCTAAATCTGATTTTCAGTGTATAGTCGTATAGGACCTTGTTTTTTTAGATATAACTAATATACCCATAGCTAAATACTTCTAAGTTCCTCTCACTGTACTATACCCCTTATTTATTCTCCCTTAGTCTGAGCTCAATACATCCTCTTTAGCAAACGTCATCCCTTAACAAATAAATAAATAAATATACTAATTTGTTTCCAGACAGTGACATATACTACTGCGGTATGATATGCTCTTCTGAATGCTTCCAAACTGAAACACTCCCATTATTTCTATAAATATATGGGTGTATGACTTTTTATCTAAATGCCACTTATCAAAACTCAGCTTATCTAAACCAGCAAATCTAAACACAGAACAGTTTTTTATTTTTTTTTTTGCAAGGGGTGGCAAGCACTCCACACCTCCTTGACTTATATATATAAAAACTCCACGATTACACAAGATTGGAAGAAAGTTAAAATTACAAAATAGCCACTCAAAACACTGAATTGGAAACATGCACAGCAGATTGAAGGTTTTACTGTTACATGCTTTTGATCCTATCCCTGGAACTTCATCAGAACATCAGTACCTACAACCAATAGTAGTTTAAATAATCCTATTCTGATGACGTTCCAGGGTTAGGAACAAAAGCATTTAATAATGACATTTTCTATCTCCTGCGCATGTTCCTGTTCAGTGTTTTGAGTAGCTATTTTGTAATTTGAAGTTTTTGGTGTTTTGGATACCTTGGACATTAGAAGAAAGGAAAAAAAATGCTAGAAGTGTACCATCAGCTTGTACAATCCAGCACACTGTAATAAAGCAAACTACAGTATCATTTTACACTACACAAAATATATATATATTTTTTTTTTAGATTTGCTGGTTTAGATAAGTTGAGTTTTGATATAAGTATATATAAAAATACATGCACCCAATATACATCTATCTATATCTATATCTATATCTGTATCTATAGCTATATCTATAGCTTTAGCTATATATAAAATGTTATATGATGATACATCTCCTGTAACTGCTACAATAATATCACCTACATTTTTGCAACATTCTGTGATGTTCCTTACCCTATGAAGAGCAGTATACAATGTTGTATTATAGGTTCATAGGTTCATAGGTAGGTACTAGGCTATCGGCCCAAGGGCCTAAGTAAGCCTAGCCAGCAAGGTTCCATAGCTTACGCCACCCAAGAAAGTTATTTTCCTGTGCCACTGTCCAGCAGAGACACAGAAGTGATCCCCGGGGTGTATTTCCTATTTCCCATCCACTCATCAAGATTTTTCTTGAAGAGTGCTAATGAAGAACTTTGCTTGACATAGATGGGTAGCTTGTTCCAGAGTATAGGAAGTCTCTGGGACAGGAATCTATCCCTCCAGTGTGTCCTGTTTATTGTGGTGACAAGGTTTATGTCCCTAGAGCATGTAGCTCGGAGGGATTGGGATTTCTTTAGGTGTAGCATGCCCAACAGCTCTGGGTTTGACATAGTTTTATATGTTAGGCAGAGATCACCTCGGAGTCGGCGATATACTACGGAGTAAAGCTGGAGTTTTCTGAGGCGGTCAGTGTAGGGCATTTGTTTGAGGCCAGTAATCCTCTTTGTGAGGTACTTCTGTGGGCTTTCCAGCTGCTGCAGATGTCTTGTGAGGTGCATTCCAAAAGGGACGTTGTACTCTATAATGGGTCTAATGAGTGACGAGTAGAGGGGAACAATTACCTCTTTTTTCCTGGATGAGAACTCTTTTATGATGAGGTATGCCACGTAGAAGTCTGTCTATCTATCTATCTATCTATCTATCTATCTATCTATCTATCTATCTATCTATCTATCGATCTATCTATCGATCTATCTATCTATCTATCCTTCTATATGTTGAACTGTAGTTTGTATATTTGTGTATGTATTTGTTCAGCTGTACACTGTACACTGATTGTTACCTGTTTAGGAACTTTTTTTGCCTGGACCTCTGTTGAAAAGTTTCCAACTCAGTTGACTATGCTGATAAACAAATGCAAATAAATAAATATTCACTTTAGCTGGATGTTACTTCATTGAATCTTCATCAAAAAAATGGGTTATAACCTAACTAGATTGACTTGGTAAACAAAGTAAAACAAAACTAAAATGGTATAAAATATATAAATAAAATGCAGGGTTGTTTGTCAGTGCTTGCCCTTGATCCTTTTTGATAGGATTTCAAAGTAAATTGGAAATAAAACTGGTTCTAGAAGCTTATTATTAAAAGCAACAATGAAGCTTACATTGTTTGGTACTAAAAGAATAATAATGCATCAAGAACAGAAGATTCTAATAATCAAAAAAATGTTTTTGAAAACTCGTTCAGTAAAGCATGCTTATTAAATAACTTGCATTTGATTTTTCCCTTTAAAAGCCTGTCATGCTCATTAAACAGTTTGAATTTCAGTGTTCTGTCTGCCTTTTCTGCCATAATTTTATACTTATCTGCTTACAATATTACAATAATGCCAGTGCCATTTGTGTATAGTATTACAAGAAGATTATGATTTAAGTCAGCATTACAATAAGAAGACAAATAAATTAAAAGGAACAAAAATAATATTTTCACTCTAGCATTTACAATAAGGAAGAAGCTTTTTGACTAATTTTTATGACTAACCTCCAGCTCTGATTCTTATACTAGAAAAATGGAAAATGCCTTTAACTATTTTAAATGCATGAAATATTGCTTAAAAGAGTACAACACTTAAAGCATATCTGATATAATACTATCTTTGCCCTATAATTTTATATATCTTAATCTCCCTGTTGTGGCTTACATTCAGTACTGTTAGTTAACCTAAATACCTGGGTTTTAATTCTCTTTTGGATTTGCACTCACATTACTATGAACGTTCCATTTTTAGTCTATATTCAACCTTTGTACTGTGTATATCTTTATCTGAAGTTGTTACATTCTTGCTATTTATTTCACGTGAGTGTACTTTGGTGTTTATATTTCTAAAAAATATTGTGGATATGCCTAAGGCCATTAATGAAAAAAATAAATTTGTAATTTACAAACCAAAGGGTAAAAAGGTCCTACAGACAAACCATTACACATAGCATTGTGATTATGCTCCAAATTTGGGAAAAGGACAATTTTGTTAAGAACCACTTTAACATAAGAAAGGTGTTTAATAAAGTTTTGTTAGGTACCTTACAGCATTGTTATACTCTGGTCTCCTGCTAGAGCATTAACAGATTTCAGTGCAGGCTGGGAAGCTAAAACAGATGTAAAACACTTTACTGTCAGACAAAAAATAAAACAAAAGTGTGAAAATGTGATATCTGACATTTTTTGAGACTATTCTTTCTAGCAGCAGTAAGTGCTTAATGCCTTTCAAATCTGTAAAACACAAGACTATATGCTCGTATACTTATTTTCTTCTTCTGTAGATAGAAGTACATTGGGGCAGCTAAAGTTCCATTTAGTACAAAGAATTATAATTGGGACTCTCTGATCACACCCCGGTTGATATATGTTCTCGACATGGATGGTAAGCTTTACCTCTCAAGCTTTGCTTTGATCTGTTCTTGAGGAAAATTTCTTCATATCCTTGTCTCAAACAATGAGGTTATGATCAGATATCTAATCATAATCTTCTATATTAGTAAATGAAAAACAGAGGCAAGCCAGAAGGCTCGAGTGACATTTGGTATCCCATCTGTGACCAAGAGGACTAACAAGAAATAGAATATAAAGGATAAGTCCAGATAAAATCACTTTGGCTAGCAGACCTAGGAGACTCTGCCCCTCTGATACCCTCCCTGTGGGAGGAATAAAGACACCTTGTTGAAGTTTCCAGTAGTTTATTCAGTTAAGCAGGTAGTTGGATGAGCGTTATTGTTCTAAAAACACAGGCATACATTTTATTTAATAGTTTTTATGCCGATCTAGAAGGCTATTGTCATGCTTTTTGAGTGGTAAGAGGCAAATGAAGACAAAACTATTTATTGTTTTTAGAAATCATCAAATAGAAAGCATGTCACTAGAATGGCTTGCTGCTTACCTTGAAACCATATTCTCATTAGAACAAGAGCACTCGTGCATCTACCTGCTTAACTGAATAAACTACTGGAAACTTCAACAAGGTCTCTTTCACAGGGAGGGTATCAGAGAGAGAGTCTCCTAGATCTGCTAGCTAAAGTGATTTTATCTGGACTAATATTTTATACTCAGTTTCTATATTAGTAAATATATACAAAATATAATTAACTTATGCATGTTTCTGATATATAAATGTTAAAAACTACAAGAAAAAATCTAGCTAAGCTAGAGTTTTCACTGTGTGATTCCTTAAACCTCTTGTATTAGAGGCACATAGGATATATGCAAATGACCCCTTAAGGACATCAGGTGTTTCAGCTGTATGGCAGTTCTGAATGCCCATGACCTTTTTCTTTTTAAGTCTGTTATGAACAAATTCAGGCCAATAAAGCCAAACCCAACTAACTATAGACATACATGTTCAGCCTTCTTATGGCCTCGTCAGCACAGCATAAGTGGAATGTAAGTGTTCACAGCTCATCCCAATAGCACAGTTTTGATATTAAAAATACAATTGTCAGATTTTTATGCTAAAGTGCCCTATACCATTTAACATTAAGAAACTTGTTTGGGTGGGGGTGGGGGATAAAATATACCTGAAGAGAAATGCTCAGCTCTAGATTATAAATGTGCATAATTCTTGATGTTACTTTGGTCTAACGGAGCTGGCCCGTTATGTAATTTTAGCAACACGTGCAAGTAATGTTTTTCATTACTATATAACATTAAGATCCACTGAGGGTTTCTGCTCAATCTAAAAACACAGGCATATGTTTTATTTCATTGTTTTTAAGCAGATCTAGAAGGATATTGTTATGTTTTTTGAGTGGTAAGAGGCAAATGGAGACAAAACTGTTTATTGTTTTTAGAAATCATCAAATGGAAAGTTGTTGTTGTTGTGTCTTTCGGCTTATCCTGGTTAGAGGTCGCCACAGCGGAACTCTGGTCCACTAATGTTTGGTAGTGGATTTTTACATGCCGAGTTACCAGCCCTGATGCACAACCTTCAACGAAGGCACGGCCATTCACACATGCCTCCACACAGAAGACGCTCTAGCTGAGAATCGAACTGCTGTGAGGTGACAACGCTACCGCAGCACCGCTACCTGGGCATAAATCACCTTGAAGCCATATTCTCTGTTATGTTTACTAATGTGAATTGTAAGAATGTTTTTTATGGTGCTTTCTATATGACTTTACAGGCCTTCATATCCAGAGAACAAATTTAATGCTATGAGAATGCTGAAACGTGTAGGGTTCGTGAACAGTATTGATATAATATGAACTGCAGACTGTGGACTACACCTAAATTATAAAGAGATGTATCTTAGTTATCAGTCCAGATTATATCTGCACCTTTACTTTGACGGAGCCTGTATTATGTAGAATTCAGAAAACAGTTTATAAAATGTAGACTGATAGGTCCAAGTAGAAAAGGTGTAACATAAAAGGTGTATTCTCTTTCTTCTTCTCCTGCCTCTGTTGGCTATATCATACCAAATCCTCGCCTAATGTTGAGGCATCATTGAGCTCCACACATCATTAGATTTTTAAATGCTGCCTTTCAAAATGTAAGCATGTATAACTTGTAGTTAAAGTATTTCTTTCATTATGACACTTCTACTAGACATATGACAAATGCTTTTCATAAATTAATTTTTGTCTTCTCGTCTAAAGCACACTTCCAAAAGGCTAACAAATGCCACAACTCAGTCTTTATTTACTAAATAAAGTCCTGCCAGTTGTTTTTGTTTATGAAATGAATGGAGATTAGGTAAGTGGCTCTCAAAGACCAAAAACTCAGCAATTACATTTTACTTCTGTGCAGCTGTATTGTTGCTAAGATTATGATATCTCTAAAATGATGAGAGTCAACGTACAAGAAGTTCTCTCTTCTGCTTTCGAATTTATTGATATTACTTAGTCTCTATGCTTGGCAATGTGTTACGTATTTATTTATTAGGTAGCTGACCATGTACTCACAGTGGGCTTATCAGAGATGTCCGTTTTTACAGGCCTGGGAATCTGAACACAGAGTTGTATAGCAGCAGTAGTCAATGATAAAAAAAAGAGTTCATATCAAGTTCAGATAATCACCATTACCACCACCTATGTACATTGTACACAAGTTACACTTGTAGGCTCATTTTCCATATAACAATATAGAAGCTGCAAGAAGGTGAATAGCATAGTTTAAAATGAATGACCCAAGGATTGTTATGAGGCATTGATGACTTTGCAATAAGTCTGAATGGGCACATGCTTTCACCAGTTTCTAATAAATGAACCTTTAGTTGCATTTTTGTACAAGGCAGAAAAAAACAAAGGTAGGGTCTAAGGCTCATGGGCAAGGTCCAGAAAGGTAATATAATTTGGATGAACTTCTCTTCTACAGTCCAAAACCCGAACATAGAAAATGAGTGTACCTGGTTCAGGAGACAATCATGGGCAGCGAGACAGTAGTGGTAATTTTGAAGAAGTCTGTACATAGCAGTGGAAGACTGTAAACTAAATAATGACAAGTCCTGTTATGAAGTAGAAAGGCTTTCCAGACACATCAGGAGTGTGTTTTGTATCATGTTGTTAGGATAGCAGCATCTTACCTTATCATGAAAAATAGAATCCCTCTTCTGGTGTTGGCCAAACCTGAGTATGGGCAGTGATTAAGAATAATGTAATCTTTCAT
The DNA here is from genome assembly GCF_019279795.1 of Protopterus annectens. Lineage (NCBI taxonomy): Eukaryota > Metazoa > Chordata > Ceratodontiformes > Protopteridae > Protopterus > Protopterus annectens. The sequence goes on along the minus strand of NC_056747.1, from coordinate 409,442,234 downwards.
AAAGTGATATCAGTTTTAACAGCACAGTATGCTTAATGATGATTTTAGATCATATGTCCTAGCCAGATTTCCTCTACTTATATAAATACCATCTCAGGTCTCGTCTGAAAAGAGGCCATTAGCCTAATGGGCCTATATCGGCCAAAAAAAGATACATAAAATAAATAAAATAATGTTCATCTTCTGTAAGTCATTTAAACTTGTCATGCAAGAGGTAGTAAAAACAAAGGATTTGGGTACATGGATGCAAATATAGTTTTCTTTAACAAGAACTTAGATATTACAAGCAAAGGGATATTACATGTGTAATAATTTAATATGACTACACTTCTATATTTAAAACTGGAGCTACAGCAAAATATCATACCAGGACCAGGAAAGAATGCACTGTGGCGCAATGAATCCATTAAGTCAACCATGCACATTGTTAACTTCAACATAAACAGACAAAAAAGTGCTTTTGCAGTGGGCGACCTTTATCCAGTGCCCCCTCCAATCCCTCTACCTCTCTAAATATAGTAACTCCGAGATCACATGACCTTGGCTGTAAGAAAAAAAATTCCTTACTCCCAGAGTTCTGCGATATCACTAATTTCAATGCCAAAGTTGCAGTGAAAAATGGGATTCAATTCAATGTGATATTTATATATTTCTCAATGCAATCATACCCAGATAACTCATCAAAATTAGAATACACTGCTTACTGTACACATGTCCCTTGTAAGACCCTTCATTTAACATATCCCACTGTACTGTTCATGTTCTACTACTGAAATAAACTAATTAAACCAAATTCAGAGGTACTTAAAATTTGTGAGAGAGATGATCCTTATCACAGTAGATTATGTGTACTAGATATAATATAAATGTCATGTGTTATGTTCACTAAGTATATAGTAACAGTGTGCAGTATATATATATATATATATATATATATATATATATATATACATATACGCAGTGATAATGGAGCTACGTGTCACTGGAAGTTCATAGTCTGCCAAATTATATCAGTTCAGCTAACTTTTTTTTTTGTTTTTTTGAATGAAGCAGAAATACTATAAAATGTGATAATACCTCATTCAGAATCTGCCAAGAATGTGTGAAAAATTACTGCTTGCTGTAAGGAATACTGAAACCATAAGTTCCTATAGGACCAGATTAAATGGATTGTTTAGAGCAATTCAAATCTGTTATGGTAAAGTGGCATCCCGATACCTCAGTAGCAATACACCCTGAATCTGATATTTAAATCCATTAATTTGTAACATAATTCATCTGCAAATGGTGCCAGACAGGATATGGTCAGTTGCTCTTCAATAGAGCATCAGCGTGATAAGGATTACAAAGAAAGGGCGTAACTGAGTAACAGACATGCCTGTTTTTTGTGCCATCCTACTGGACCAGCAAGTAGGCACTTAATACATATAAGGATAATCACTGACCAAGGGTGGAAAGGAGTAACCATTAACAGTGTGCAGGACACTCCAGAGTATAAAAAAAACCACTACATGCAAACAAAAATCATGAAGCAGTTTGTGCAAGAAGTGGGACCCTTAAAATGCAGACTACAGGAGGTCTGGGATTATTTACCTGACAAGCAAGTATAATATACCTGTGGTGAGGCAGGCAGTGTTGAAGTAGTGGGATAAATACAGCCCCTATGGATTAGGTAGCATGGCAACTTTGTGGTCAGGATGTGTTCCTCAATAATTCAGGACAAGGCATTCAGGCATAACGTCCAGTGAGTCTGTTTATAAAACTTACATAATGTCTCCATGATTGTCTGATTTCCTCCCACTTCCCAAAAACATACAGAATAACTTGCTACTCAAAGCTTTATCTGTGTGTCTGTCTGCATCTCCTGCTCTCTTTCTCTATATCTAGATATATATTCACTTGCCTTTATGTCAAGGTCATGTTGGCTAAAAGGGATCTGAGAAAAGAAGTCACCTAATTAATTAATTAAATTAAATCAAGTAAAAGCTATGGACAATATGTCTCCGAGACATCAATGAAATAAGAAGTGCTAGTTGACCAAGATAAATAAATAATTAAACCAGAAGCACAGGATGTCAGGATAGAAAAAATACTGAACAGCAGAGTAAATAACATAGAAAAGCAGGGCATAAAGGAAAATACTGGAACCTGAAACTCTGAACACAGTATGCATAATAAGGTAGGCCATGTCAGACCATACAGAGAGAGAAAATTTGCAGTGAAGAATGGTAAAACATCATAATCTTGCTTTTTGGACCAACAGTGATGAAAATTATTATGCAGTTAAAGGATAAGATAAGATAGGATAAGATTTAAAAAAGTCTAAAAAAATTAAAGCCCACAACATTAGCCATAGACCATTTACCAGCTGAATTTCTAATAATTTCTGCAGATGCAATAGCCTAGTCACCATTTTAATCAATAGATACATAGCTGAAATTCTAGTCCCTGATAGCTGGAAGAATTTACATATTATTCTACTACACAAAGCAGGTAGCTCAGCTGAACCGACCAACTATCGCCCCATTGCTATCCTTTCCCCACTATCCATAATCCTTGAGCGGTGTATTTATACATAAATCATAGAATACATAAATACTAATAATCTACTGCCTAACACACAGCATGGCTTCTGGCCTTTTCACAGTACAACAACCACACTAGTCTTTCACAAACACAGTTAACAAACACAGAAACAAAGGGAAATTTGTATCTGCTATCTTTCATGACATTTCTAAGGCTTTAGACATGGTGTCTTACAACAGACTCATTAATGTTCCTTCTGGTCTAAATCTTAGCAAATCCACAATCTCCTGGTTTCAAAACTATTTAACAGGGTGGCAACAGGCAGTCCAATGGCAGTAGGATCTGTCCTTCCTTCTTCCAGTAACTCTAGAGGGTCCTCCAGGGTTTTTCCTTTTTACTAACAACTTGTATACTTCTACACTAACAGCTTCATCCATCCAATATGCAGATGCCTTCACACTAATATGTGCTGCTTCGTCTCTTAAAGGACTCTACTCACTGACATGGGCTTCCTTTTTATCTGTTGAAACATGGCTTACTGAATCCCAACTAATCTTAAATCCTAATAAAATTAAACCTGTGCTTTTCCTGCCTGCAAGATATACACCACCCACTTTACCTTTCAATATCAATCTGAGAATAATACAATCACCTCTCCTGTCAGACACGCTAAACTACTAGGAGTAGAAATCGACTAATATGAAATTTGACATTCACATCTCCAACTCCATAAAGAAAGTTCACAAAAAACTGGGCCTTCTATACAGAAATAAACAGTTTCTTACAAAAAGCACTAAGGCAACAATTGCATGCACACACCTCATCCAAACACTTCTCTATGCATTACCACTGCTCACAAATCTTCATTCATTCATTTCTGAACTTATATATCTCATATATGTTATGTATATTAACCTTGCATAAATAATGTGTATCTTTCAACTCAATGTATATCATTATCATAATGTACAATGTGATTTTACTAAATGTGGAGCTTTTATCCCAGGGCCTCCACTGAAAAAGGACTTGTGTCCAGTCAGACCTTCCCGGTAATCAAATGTAAAATAAAATAAAAAAAGTACATTTAATGATACAGCTGTTCACTCAAAACATAAAGTGGATGAAATCTGTATTCCTGTATAGATGAACACATAATGCAGAGAAACAGAGCAACCAGTAAATAGTCTATAGACAGCCTATGAGTATGGAGCTTTGAGAAAAGGCAATATGCTACTTGCAAAAGAATGTTACCAACAATTTTTGCCAGTGACCGCTTGTCATCATCCAGTTGGTGTCTAGAAGTTTCTGCTATCAGCTTGATCACATTTCCATTACATTTTAGACAACTGTGCTGATAATTTATTACCTACTTATACAATAATAAGCAATTATTTTAGTTAGACAAATGCATAAAGACAAAATAGTGGACATAGGAAGAGTAAAAAAAAATGCACAAAGAGGGTGAAAAATTATGCATTATTGTCACATAAAACAGATGATTATATGAGAGGAAATACTTACTAGAAGTTGTAAAACAGAAGCACACCTAGCCTAGACCTGGGGGGGGGGGGGTAATAAGTTTTAATTATAAAAATGTGCAAAGGACCTGTAACAAATTCTCTGGCGGTTTAGCACAGAGGATTAAAACTATGAAGTTCTTCATATTTTTATTCCATTGCTTGATTCCTTCCAGCCTCCATTTGCACCCTCTGTGACTTTGAAAAAATAAGTTAACCAGTGTTCCCATGTCAGTATTGAAAAGAGGTATATGCATAGTGGAGTTGCTTATTTAACAAAATTAATGACCTGAATGAAATCTAAAATAAAATAAATTGATGATGAAGTGCATATGAATGTCACAAGCAATGAATTTAAGTGGAGATATCAGTGCACAGAGACAAGACATCACTTATAATACCCTGTCCAGTTCTGGAGGTCATATTTCCTATATCTCCCATAGGGCATAAAAAGCATAGAAACTATTGAATGAAAGACACTTTTGTACCACCTTAGGCCACCAATTAATATCAATAATTAAAAACGAATTAGAGGACCTAAGAGTGTTAGTGAGTGGATGAAAGCTAAAGATTTGGACTTTCAGTGAAATGGAAACTTGACTGATTTAATTCTGAAATTTTTCCTAGCAGCAAAGCTCTTCTCAGATATAAGCTAAAGAAGTGCTTGCAGTAGCATCTTAAAGTCTCCAGGACTACAGACTCAAATTAGGGGAAAATGACTGGATAGCTGCTGAAGAGCAAGTCTCTGACTGCTAAGGCACACTCTTTATGTATTTTTAATTTGTTTTTGTCTTAAGGCAGACTCTTGTATGGATACTGCCTTACTGAATAATTTGTGTAATTAACTAATATACAGCTCCTGACTTCACTAAAAATGTGATCAAAAGAATGTTACTACTAACCCTAGGATTTATTCAGCAACAAGTTTAATACAAAGCATATACATGGAAAATAATATTGAATATTATAAGGATTTTTTTCTAGGTAAACAAGGTATCCTTAGCAGTTTGTGTTTGGTTTGCATGTCACCAGAAAACAATCTGATAAAGAGAAATTGCTTGGAAAAAATGTTTACTAAAGGCATTCAAGTTTTCTTAGCTGGGAGAGTTATAAAGACAAAACAAAACCAGACAGTGCTTACTAAAAGCACAGGTTGTATCATGCGTATTAGCATGAATGACCTTTCATTTTTATTTTCTCTAGCCATTTGTTCTTATGTACATAGTTTTGTGTGTTATTATTAATAGGTTTAGGGGGATATTGGTGTGTGTGTTTTTGTTTGAGGGTTTTTAATAAAACAAACAATTCTGCAAGATGTGACATAGGCTCAAATGGAAACGACAAGAAATACTTATACAAAAAATCAACCTGCTAAATGGTGCATGCATGTAACAAAAAAGCTGTTATCTATAAATGGTGGGAATAATAATCCCTCAAGAATATGATTCTTTCTATAATGTCTTTAAATGTATATAGCTTACAGATTTATACAAAAAAGAAAGAGCAGTGAACTATATTAAAAAATGTAGCCTGCAAACAGCTATGCTCCAGGAGACACACTTAGAAAGAACTGAACATGTGAATTTGATAAAGAAAGGTTTTCAGGATGGTTATTCAGCAGAATACCTGGGGCAAAGGAAGACAAGACTACTTATATTAATTGCAGGAGGAGCTCCAATAATAATGGAAAATATAAAAGATAACAATGGAAGATTTGTAGTACTAAGGGGCTACTGGCAAGGGAGAAAGATTACACTAGCATGTATTTACATTCCACAGAAAAATGCTATAATGATGCTTAATAAAATTCTGGGAGAAATAATCAGTTTTCAGCAAGGAATACTTATAGGTGAGGACTGGAATTTGATTTACACAAGTGAAGATGTGACTGGGGGGCCCAGAAGGCAAAATATAACAAATGCGGGCAGATGTTTAAAGAAATTTATGAAAATATTTGGCATGGAAGAGGTGAATTCAGTACTAGGAGTTTGGAGTGAATTTACATAGAATTCCCCAAGATAAAAAACAGGGCCAGGCTAGACAGAATTTACATTTCGCAGGAGCATCTGCATTTAATTTAAGGTCTTGATACACACCCAATAACTATTTCAGATCATGTGCCAATAATAACTAAAATAAAACACAGGGTAATGAAATAAAAAATGAGACACTGGCACTTTCCCATTTATTTGTTAAAAAGAGAGGAATTTAAGGATTGGGCAGTGGAAATGATTCAGGAGATATTAGAGAAGATAGAAATTTCTTCTGGAAATATAGCTAGGGAGTAGAATAAAATTAAAGTGGAATTTAAAAATAGGGTGGAAATAAAAGAAAGAGAGATATGGTTAAGGAGTAACAAGAATTACTAAGAGGGACTGACAAATGTTAAAGTATTGCAAAATAGGGGGAATCTGACAGAACAAGAAGAAAAGCAACTGCAGAATGCTAAACAGAAGATAAGGGATTACCTCGATAATGTGCACGAGTTTAGAAAGATTGCTGTTAAGCAACTGTTTCATGATAATAACTCTAGAGCGCAAAAACATTTAGCACAAAGGCTCAGGCAACAGAAAGTAGAAAGGGCTGTCACAAAGCTTCCTTATAACAAGGATGATAACAAGGGATCCTGTAGCAGTATTATAAATATTTCAAAAATTCTATGAAAGTCTGTATAAAGCAGAGAAATATGTTAATTAAGAAAAGGTAAAAATGGAAATGTTTCTGAAAGAATTAAATATGCCAAGGTTAGAGGGTGGAGGAGGCTCAATCGCTAACAGTTAGGATAGGATTAGATGAGATAAAAAATGATGATATATAACCAATTTACAGGGAGGTTCCTCGGAACAGATGGTATTCTTGTGGGTTCCCTATTATAAGACCGAAGAAGCATTCTTTCGAATGCATCTTGGTCGAACTGAAAAGCCTGAAATAGCAAAATATCAAAGCAGCTTTTGAGCAAATTCTTTACCTGGGAAAGAATTTGCTTGGCCGCTTCATTACTCTGCCGTTTTCGGCACTGTAGTGTGGTCTCGGAGTTGGTATATTTAAGTAGGGGGGTGTGGGGGGTACAGCCCCACACATGGGGGGTGTGGGGGGTGAAGACCCCCATTTAATGTAATATGTAAAGTGTTTAGTTTTTTGTCGGAACAGCGATTTTTTTCCCTAGGAAAAAAATCGCTGTTCTGACAGTTCAAACTTATGAACTTTCGCTTACATAGGGTTGATTAATCACCGTTTGCTTTTTTAAGCATTCAGTGACCTAATATAGTCCCTTCTTGTGTAAGTTTGGAAGATAGGATGGGAAAAACTGTTAAAGATCTGGAAGGTTTTTTTAACAGTATTTTAAGAGAAGGAGAAGTACCAACATCCTGGAAGAAAGCAGTGATGGCTGTAATCCCTAAAGAGGGTAAAGATCCATCAAATCCAGCTTCATACAGATCCATTTCAACACTAAATCATAATTATAAAGAGTTTATGACTATAATGGCTAAACGAATGGCAAAAATGATCCCAAAATTGCTAAATATGGATCAATGTGGTTTGGTGGAGGGGATGCAGACATCTGACAACATTAACAGAACAGTTATGATCCAAAGGGAAGCAGAATGTAAACAATTCCAATGTTGTTGGTAGGTTTTGATGCTTAGAAGCTTTTGACAGAATAAGCTGGGACTTTATGAGAAGATCAATGGAAGCATTTGCATTCCCTAATAAAATGATAAGGTTGATTAGGAGGATATATGAGGGATTGGAGGGGAAAATTAAAGTGGGTGGGTTCCTCTCTGATCATCTCTGCTTGAGCAGAAGAACCAGGCAGGGTTGTCCTCTCTCCCCTTTGTTATTTGCATTATATTTAGAAGCATTGCAAAGAAAATAAGGGGCTCAGAAATTCAAGGATATAATTGGCATGGTAGTCAAGAAAAGCTGGTTCTGTTTGCAGATGACATTATTTTATATCTGACAAAACCAGAAAGGAACATTACAGTGCTGTGGAACATACTGAGACAGTTTCAAACCTTTTCAGGATACAAAATTAATGAAGCTAAAACAAAAGCAATAGTGGTAAACTATGTACCAACATACAAATTGGTTCAGCAATATCCATACTTATGGGGACATGAGAAAATGAAATATTTAGGAGTATGGATTAAAAATGATACCGGTGTGGCAGCTAAGGATATTTGGGAAGAGACTAAACAAAAGATAATACAAAAACTGAGGAAATGGAAGCTCTGTTATATGGATATAGATAGTAAGATGCAAGCAGTTAAAATATTTTTAGTCCCTTTACTTTTATACACGGGCCAGGCATATCTTTATCAATAAGAGGAGAAGTTGTGGATAGTAATTAATAAAGAGCTGAAGGATTTTATATGGGAGGGAAAGACTGCAAGAGTCAAGTGGGATAAACTTATTCTTCCATTAGAACAGGGCAGACTGTGATTAACAATGTTGAAGGGATATTTCAGAGAAACACAGTTAAGGCTCCTATGCAAAGCACAAGCAGAAAACTATAATTTAAAATGGAAAGAGACAATGATGAAACAGGGGGGAGCTCAAGTAATGGGGGGAGACTGGGATTTTGGATGCAGACCTTTAAGAAGAACAATAATAATCATATATAATATTATATTCATAAAGTAACAGAAGGTATTCTAAGAACTAAGCCAATATGAGAATGCAGAAAGGAGATTCTGCTGATAGGGATGACTGCAATTAGGGATACAGACAATAGGCAAGAGGGGGAGGGAATATATTGGAGAAAATTAGCAAAGGAATCAAGGTATTTGGAGCAAATAACTAGAAAGGGAAAGGTAATAAAATGGGAAGATGCCAAGAACTTATTTGGAATGCAGGTTAGAGATTGCCTTCCATATCAAGGACTGATGTCAGAGTATAGGCAAATAGAAAGAAATAGGTGGGTCCTAAATGAAAGGCCAGCACTGGTAGAGTTTTTGGTAGAATCTAGAACAGAATTTGCCATTAAGAAAGGAATAATTAGTAGAGCATATCAAATATTGCATGATAACTATAAGAATCAATTAGAGGAGGTTAGGAAGGATTGAGAAGATAGATTGGATAAGCAATTCACAAAGAAACAATGGGAGATATATGTATGTCTCCCAAATATGCAACAAAATCTAGAAGATTTAGGATCTTTGCTTGGAACTGTTTACATTTTTATACCCCAAGCAGGCTCCAAAGAAATTTTCCTCCGGTAGACAGTAAATGTTGGAGGTGTGATGGGGAAGAAAGAGGTAACTGGGAACAAATTTTCTGGGAGTGTAATGAGTTGGCAGATTTTAAAGATTCTCTGCAATCTGCACTGTTGGAGATGCTTGGTGTGCAAATTGGAGTAACTATGCAAATGATTTTTTTGAATTATGATACAGAATCAGAATTGCCTATACATAGTAAGGCCTTGCTGAGTCTAATAATGATGGCTGCCAAAAAGCAATTACTAAAAATTGGAAATCAAAGTCTAAACCAACTTTACTAGAAGTAACTAAGATAGTGACAGAGATCTTTGAAAAAGTGTAGGAGCAAATTACATAGTGAAAAATGGGAAATGTAGGATCAATACATGCAGAAGAGGAATGAAGTTTAAAAGAAGGCAGGATTTGAACGAGCTATGTAATGGCTGACTGACAATGATTGGATATATTAAAAGTGATGTATAATGTTTGCAGCTACAGTTATGTTGGCATGGTTTATAAGGTATAATATTTGCAAATGAGATCATGTCATTATGGTATATTTTCATTTGTGACTGTCATACATGAAAATTTAATAAAGATGTTTTTTGTTTAAAAATGTTATGCTAGTTTGAATCTGTGCAGTGATCATATTGTTATTTGAGATATTTTCTCTTGAAGAAAAGAGTTGCACTGTTTTGCGGTATAGTTTGCAAATTAAACAGCTTTCTTTTAAATGGCAATAACCTTTAATAGTGCAAATTATTTTAATCAAAAAGCCATTTATTCAAATTGTGCCCCTTCTACACTGTTTTCATTCCTCCTGATGTGCTATTTAATGCAAGCACTTTCAAGGCATCTTGCCACACCAAAAGGTATTGACAGAAAAGGAAAACTGGTGATAAGAACAAAATAATTAATTAATAATTAAAATAATTAAAAATAATTAAATAATAAAGCTATTTATAACGGTATTAAAAAGTTAATATATAGCCATTTCAAGAAAATAAAACAAGCTCACTCTATTCCATAAAATGCGTAATTGATAGACATGATGTTCGAAAATGCATGCCTTAAGTCTCTAGTTAATACAGGTTAAAACCTTCCTATTTTTTTCCAACAACTGTGATACGCATTACCTTGTTCTTACGTAAAAAGTTAGGAAACAAAGTTCAGTAACATACCTTTCAATCTCTTACCACAAGAAATCTGGACAAATCCAAAAATAATGGGGAACAAAGGCCCTAAAACAGTGACAAATTTTAAATATTGCTCTTATAAACTTAGAAAGTTGCTAGAATAAAATGCTTTGTTACCATGAATTTTCTGAAGGATATAAAGCCTGAAAGTCAATGTATGTCATTATTAAGTGAATTCAATCCTCACTAATTTGCCAGAAAACCACACATTTTATGGGGAGTAGACCAAAAATATTTGGCAAAACTCAGGACAGTTGAGAGGTCTGATCAATAATTGTGGCTCTCCTTTCAGTACAACATCTGAAGTATAATCATTACTGATACAAATGGTTGAAGCCAAAGTACACCATATATGTAAGGCAGTGATAGATTTAAAGGATACATTAGGTAATGTAAAATATAAATCACATAAATGTTTTCAATCAAAGAAAAAATATTCAGTTTTAAAAATTTCAGTTTCTGAAATGCTATATGCAAGGAACATGAGACAACTAACGATATATTTTCATGGGTTTAATGCCCACCATGTCTTCAGACTGACTGGCAATTGTGGGCACTATCAATGTTTGTCAAGGATATCATCACCTCAGGGCTGTTTCCTTGAACATCAAATTTAACCTTTCAGATGTCCAAGTCACACTAAACATGATTATTTTCCACTTTATAGCTGCATATAGAACACATCTATGTACCCTACATAGCATGACAGCTATTTTAACACCTTAACCGAAATCCCCATTAAACCCAAAACCTTTCTATTAGGGGACTTAAATTGCCTTCAGTGAACTGGCTGATCTACACTGCCACTGGATGGCATGTCAAATGCATCCATGACATTATAGATGCTAACTCCATTGTTCAGATAGTTAACTGCACCACAAGGGACAGTAATACTCTTGATCTTGTCTTTACAAATATGGTTGCTTCTTATACACCTTTATATGTATCATCTTCCTATATTAAATCAGACCATAAATAAGTGAACCCTTCCTTTAAAATTGGTGGTATGTCCCTTACAAATACTGTCTGGAGATTTTTTCCTACTTAAATAGTTATACTGATAAGGCTGCCCTATCCACAACAAATAAATTGAGAAATTTAAAAACAAGCTCCTATGTTAGAATATCTATATTACTAAATTATATAACAAGAGAAAGAAATTACTTAATGCTTATAAGAAATCTCATCCTACCTACCTTAAGCGATCAAACTTATAAAGAGCTTAAAAGACTCACCAGGAAGCTCAAAGTTGAATATGAACTTAAAATAGCCACTGAATCCAAACATAACTACAAAACTTTCTTTAACCATGCAGGAAGTTAGGAACTAGACTCCAATAAAGCTTATTGCTAGTTCACAATAATACTGCCCACTCTGACACTACAGAAATAACTTAATATCCTAGCTGACAAATTTAGAACAAATTTTACTTCACCCACAGGTATAGCTTCCACAGATTCCACATTCCTAGCCTAACCTTTAATTAATATGGAAAACATCTTAAAAAAAAGGACATCTCATCCATGAGTCCAGATAACATGCCAGGCTGCCTGATTGTTAGTAACTCTAGTAAACCTCTTTAAATATAAACCTCTACAGTGGTTACACTCCTGAATCATATAAAATAGCCATTATAATGCAATTACTCAAGGGTAGCCAAACCACAGGCCTTAGCAACTATAGAGCCTTTAGATTCACTATCCTCCTATGTAATGCAGTAGAACATACTATTTCAGACCTCATTTACTTATTACAGCCAAGTACACCTCCAGGCATTCCTGGAGTTAATTCCTACTGATACCTTAATACGTTAAATATTGCTTGTTCATATTTGCATTAATAAGCAATAAGTGAATGCTCAAAACAGAGTTCAAAAAGCAAAAGGATAGATCTTTTTAGACCGAATAAACAAAATATGAAAAGAAAAAAAATGAAAATTAGTCTTTTATCTCTCACAACCCTGCTAATTATTTATACCAACTCCAAGATCACACTTCAGCAGGGAAGGGGCAAATTCCCAGAACTGCTGTATCGTGGTCTCAGCAGGTAGAAAAATGAAATAAAAAACAGTGTTCACTCTTAGCTATTTAGCATACACACACACACACACACACACACACACATATATATATATATATATATATATGTGTGTGTGTGTGTGTGTGTGTGTGTGTGGTCTATATTTATACATTTTAAATCAGTTAGTCTAAGCACAATACATTTAAAGGCGTTCAGTCTAAAACAAGATACACTGAAAAAAGTAAAAAAAGAAAACAGTATCTTTAAAGTCTGTATCACCCACATAAACAAATGCTGTCATTCAGGTTTTAGACAGTGTATTCTTTATGTAGTTTCCAAGATGGCTGCACACCAAATAACAGTTTAATTTCAGCTCTCTCACTGTGAAAACAGAAACTCAGAAAAGAGAGCCAGCGAATTTGTCTTTTTAGGAAAATTTCAGATACTGGGTAGTAAGTGCACTGCCCGGATGCCAGCAAAGAAGAAATTCAGAGAACCTGAAAGAAAATCAACCACAAAACGTAAGGAGAAAACACCGGATGGGAAAAATCCTGCAGCCATTCAGCAAAAAGCAGTTCGAGCTCCCTCTTTGGTGCAAGACATGACTTCCAATAATCTAGAGATAAAAATAAATCAAATGTGCTCATAGATGATTAAAATAAATGAAACACTGAAGGAGTATATCAACTCAAATAACAAAAGGCTGGAAAACACAGAAGAAGCTTTAAATAGATATTTAAGTGAGCTGATAAAATTGCAAAAATCAGAGATAGAAATAAAGAAAAAGGCTGGCTAAGTATGAGACTGCTCAAGAAGAAATGTTTCAAAAATGGTAGAAGTAGAGGACAGAGCACGTAGGGAAAACCTGAGATTTTCTGCTGTGCCAGATAAACTGGAAGGAACAGACTGCATTAATTTTATGAAAGTAAAATAAGCAACTGGACTGGTATTCCACAGCAGGAGGTGTTAACTGAAAAGGCACATTGTGAGTATGCCCCAAACCTGGCTGTGAGAAAGCAATCAAAACTTCTAATAGCAAAGATGCAATCCTACCAGCAGAAAGAGTTGATTTTGACAAAACTGTGGCAGAAGGACAAAGAACTAAAACCTGGTAACAGTAGAATGTTTGTGGAAAATGATTACTCACTGTATACCAGGCAGAAGGGAGTACATTTATTCCAGCAATCAGAGAATGTTGAGAGACAGGTATGAGATTTAAGCTGTTGTATCCAGCTATCTTCAGAGGATTTTTCTTGCAGGGTTAGTCACTTTTGATGCAGAACATGCTAAGGATGAATTACAAAAGTTTGTCTAACAAAAAATGAGCTATCAAACAGAAGGGGGTTCTGCTTTTTACTCTTCTGATAATAAAGCCCATAGAGAGACTATGCAACTGAAACCTTTTTCATTGCTTGAAAGGAAAATGCTTGAGACACATTGAAAAATACAGGCGTTGACTAAATGAACTAGGAGTACATTGGAAATGAACCACAGACTGGAGCTGTGAGATGGAGATCAATGTAAAGAAAATCAGCAACTTGGAAATTAATAAATAAATGTGGGATTACAAAGCAACAATCACAGCTGTAAAATATGAGAGATCAAGAAAACCTGAAAATATTGGACATTTTTGACTTTGTTAAACTTGTAGGGAACTCCAAAGTTCCAAAGTATATGCCCTACTTCATGTTATTAATGTCTGGAAGAACATTAAGAAGAGGGGAAGAGGAAGGAAACAGGTAATTGTAAGAAAAAACAAGTTTTGTTTTTTAACAGTATTTTATAAAACGTGACATATACTGTATGTTAAAGCATTTTTTAAACAAGAAACATCTTTATTAAATTATCACTAATGATATAGGCAATCATACATTTATATAGATGAGAACAAAACATATTGACATTATCTTAATTGCAAGCATTATACATCACAAACCATATTGACATAATTTTAGTTGCAAACATTATATGTCATTTATAATCTACCCAATCATTGTCAGCCAAACATTATTACATAGCTCATTCAGATCCTGCCTTCTTTTACACCTCATTCCTCCACTGTATGTATTGTTCCCACAATTCCCATTTTTCCCTATGTAATTTGCTCCTTACCCTTTTCTAAAGATCCAAATTTCAGTTGTTTTACCTCTGTTACTATAGTCACTTCTAATACAGTTAGTTTAGACTTTAATTTCCATTTTTAAGTAATTACTTTTTTGGCAGCCACCATAATTAGAGTCAGCAAGGCCTTAATATGTCTAGGCAATTCCAATTCTATATAATAGCTCAGCAAAATCATTTCCCTAGTTACACTAATTTGCTCGCCCAGAATCTCTGATAGGTTTGTCTGCAGGCAAAGTTTAAAGTCTGCCAACTCATTATACTCCCAGAAAATATGTTCCTGATTGCCTCGTTCTTCCCTATCACACTGCTGTCTACCTTAGAAAAGTTTTTCTGGCGTCAACTTAGGGTATACAATACCTATGCAAGCAAAAATCCTAAATCTTTTAGATTTTGTTGCATATTTGGGAAACATACAAATATCCATCCATTGTTTCTTTGTGAATTGCTTATTCAGTCACTCTTCCCAATCCTTTCTAACTTCCTCTGATTGATTCTTGTAGTTATCATGCAATATTTTTTATTTTCTACTAATTACTCCTTTTTTAACAGCAGCTTCTGTTCTAGATTCTGCTAAAACCTCTACCAGTGCTGGTCTTTCTGTTAGGACCCCCTATTTCTTTCTTTTTGCCTGTAATCTGATATCAATCCTTGATAGGGAAAGCAATCTCTAATGAAGTCCAAATAAATTATTGGCATCTTCCCTTTCTATTAACTTTCCCTCTCTAGTTATTTGCTCCAGATATTTTGGTTCTTTTGTCAGTTTTCTCCACTCAATTTAAGCCCCCTCTTGCCTATTGTCTGTATCACTAATTGCAGTCAACCCTATCAGTAGTATCTCATTTCTCCATTCCCATGTTGGCTTAACTTTTAGAATACTTTCTGCTACTTTATAAATATTCTGTATGATTATTGTTGTTCTCCTTACAGATCTCCATCCAAAATCCCAGTCTCTCCTTGTTTCTTGAGTTTCCCCCCCTGTTTCAAGCTCATCCCTTTTCATTTTGAATTATAGGTTTCTGTGCTATGTATAGGAGACCTAACAGTGTAGCTCTGAAATACCCCTTCAAATCAGGTAATCCCAATCTGCCCCATTCTATTTGAAGAATCAGCTTATCCCAATTGACTGTTGCCATCTTTCCCTCCCAGATAAAATCCTTCAGCTCCTTCTTAATTGCTATCCACAACTTCTCCTCTGGGTGATAAAAATATGCTTGACCTGGTTATATGACTAAAGGGACTAAAACATTTTAACTGCTTGTATGTTACTATCCACATCCATATAACAGAGCTTCCAATTTTTCAGTTTTTGCATTATATTTTGTTTAGTCTCTTCCCACATATCCGTAGCTGCCATATCAAAATCATGTTTAATCCAAACTCATAAGTACTTCATTTTATCATGTCCCTATAAATATGGATATTGCTGGACCAATTTGTGTGTGGGTACATAATTTACTGCTATTGTGTTTGTTTTATCTTGATTGATTTTATATCCCAAAAAGATCTGAAACTGTCTCAATATGTTCTATGACACTGAAATGTCCTTTTCTGGTTTTATCAGGTATAAAATAATATCATCTGCAAATACAGACAGCTTTTCTTGACTACTATATCAGTTTTATCCTTGAATCTCTAAGTCACTTATTTCCTTTGCCAATGGTTCTAAATATAATGCAAATAACAAAAGGAAAAGAGGAAACCCCTGTCTGCTATTTACTATTAATAGTCTAGGTCACTTTCTCATAGGCAGGTTTGGAGTATACACACAATGAGCCTTTTCAATTAACATCTCCTGCTGTGGAATACCAGTCTAGTTGCTTATTTGTACTTTCATAAAATGAATACAGTATGTTCCTTCCAGCTTCTCTGGTGCAACAGAAAATCTCAGGTTTTCTCTATATGCTCTGCCCTCTAATGCTGTTTTTTTTTTTTTTGAAAGATCTCTTCTTGAGCAGTCTCATATTCAGTCTTTTCTTCATTTTGACCTCTGATTTTTTGCAGTTTTATCACCTCATCTGAATAACTGTTTAAAGCTTCTTCCACTTTTTCCCCAAATTTGTGTTGCATGAGTTGATATACTCCATCAGTGTTTCATTTATTTTAATCAGGTCTGTATGCAATTGTCTTACACTTTCATCTAGGTTACTGGAAGTCATGTCTGGAGCTTGCACTGCTTTTTGCTGAACAGCTGCAGTACTCTTCCCAGTCAGTGTTTTTTCCTCACCTTTTGCAGCTGATTTTCTTTCATGTCCTCTGTATTTCTTTTTTTCCTGGAATCCAGGCAGTACACTTGCTCACCAGTTACTAGAATTTACCCAGAAATATAAGTCCATTGGCTTTCTGTGCTGAGTTTCTGTTTTCACACTGGGAGAGTTAGAATTAACATGTTATTCATTGTGCAGCCAACTTGGAAGTCTTCATATAGTAAAGGATTTTCAGTTTTTTTTTTTTTTGTGTTATAGGGATACTAAATAAACAGGTGCCATTTTCCTTGCTTCTTACTTATTGTTTAGTTTTACAAAATGTAGGCACTGCAGTGTAAAAAGAGAAGAAAGCCTGGACAAAAGCATATTTAAGATAATAGGCTGTAATCTTAGGTTGTTGAGGTGAAAGACATTGTAAAAGTATACTGAGCATGACATAAGTAACATTGATATGCTTTTTCTTACTTTTACATAAGAGAATAACTGGATTAAGCTCATTGACTTGTTCTAATAAGTTTTAAATGGGAGAAAGTAAATAAAAGAACATTGAATGTAATGAAAAGTTTTCATTTAGCAAATGAATGTTTGCAGTGCAACATGATAAGCTTGAAGATGAAAGCAACAGTGTATCTGGTTCTTATGTTTCTCTGGAGACCAGCCAATATGGGGCAATAAAGTAGAAGCATGGGCTGTTCCATGTGTCTTAACATGGATAATCTTCATTATAGGTCAGTCAAAGCCTGTGAGTGTAACTATCAATCTGGGACAATTGTTCCTATTAGGAGGGTTACACTTCATTATTTGAAGATGTACATAGTTTTGTGCATTTGTATTTAAGTTAATAGGTTATGGGGTGTTCCGAGTGTGTTTTTTAGGGTGTTTATTAAAACAAAAAGTTTTGTACTAGCTGGCATAGGTTCAAATGGATATAGCAAGAAAGAACTGTATAAAAGATCAAACTGCCAGACATTAGTGTGCATGTAACACAGAAGCTAAAGCTAGACATTTTTAAAACTGTTATAAATAACAAGTGGGAATAATAACTTGTTTCATAATGGCAACAATTTCCACGCCATCTTGAACTTGAATGGCCTCACAGGTATATACAAAAAAGAAAGAGCAGTGAACTATATCAAAATGCATATTGCAGATAGCTGTACTACAGGAGACACATTTAAAAAGAACTGAGCATGTGAATTTGATAAAGAAAAAATTTCAGTATTTTTTTCAGCAGGACATCTGGGACAAAGGAAAAAAAGAGTAGTTATAATAATTGCTAGAGAAGCTCCAACAGTGATAGAAGAGGAAGAATATAATAATAATAATAATAATAATAAATCTGTAGTAGTAAGGGGCTTCTGGCAAGGGAAGAGAATTAGTTGGGCATGTATTTATATTCCACCTAAAACCGCTACAATGGAGCCTAAGAAAATTCTGGGAGAAATAATCAGCTTTCAACAGGGAATATTACTTATAGGTAGGGACTGGAATTTGATTTGCAACAGTGAAGGTGTATCTTGGAGGGCCCAGAAAGGAAAATATATCAAATGAGGGTAGATTTTGAAGAAATTTATGAAAATGATTGGTATGGAAGATAAGAACTCAGTAGTAGGAGCTGAGAGAGAATTTATATATTATTCTCCAAGGTACAAACATTGGGCTAGGCTAGATAGACATTATATTTCACAGGAACATGTTCATTTACTTGAAAATTTGGATATGTAGCCAATAACTATTTCAGATCACATACCAATAATATTTAAAATAAAAATGCAAGGTAATTAAATAAAAATGAAACACTGGCACTTCCCCACCTCCTCTCTCCTTATTTCTTTAACTTCTTAAATTACCCCCTGCTTCATCATCATCCCTTTCCACTTTGAATACAGCTTTCTGCTTGTGTTATGTATAACAGATTTAACTGTGTAGCTGTAAATATCCCTTGAAATCAGATAATCCTAAACCTCCTTTTTATGTTGGGAGGATCAACTTATCCCACTTGACTCTTCTCATCCCAAAAAAATCCTTCAACTCTTTATTAAATACCACCCACAACTTCTACTGTGGTTGATAAAAATATGTCTGACCTGTGTATAAAACTAAATGGACTAAAAACCTTTTACTGCTTGTATCTTGCTATCCACATCCATAGGCAAGAGCTTCCAGTTTCTCAGTGTTTATATTATATTTTGTTTAGTCTCTTCCCACATATCCTTAGCTGCCATAACTAAAGCTTTTTTAACTAATACACTTAAATACTTCATTTATCATGTACACATAAGTAAGGGTTTTGCTGAACCAATTCATGCGTGGGTACATACTTTATAGCTATAGCCTTTGTTTTATCTTCATTAATTTTTACCCCCCCCAAAAAAAGGAACTGTCTCAGAATATCTCATAACACTGAGATGCATTTTCTGGTTATATCAAGTACAAAACAATATCATCTGCAAATAAAGTCAACTTTTCTTGAACATCATACAAATGATATTCTTGAATTTCTAAGTCACTTCTTTTTATTGCCAGTGGTCCTAAATATAACATAAATAACAAAGGGGTAAGAGGACAATCCTGCCTAGTTCCTCTGTTCAGACACAGCTTATCAGAGAGGAACCCTCCCACTTTAATTATAGCCTCTAATCTCTCATAAATCATTCTAATTAACCTTATTATTGCATCAGAAAATGGAAATGCTTCAGTTGCCCTGATAATAAAATCCAAGCTTACTCTTTAGAATGCTTTCTCTGCATCAAGACGCATCAATAACAGCAGTATTTTCTTACATTCTGCTTCCTTCTGGATTATCATTGTTCTATTAATGCTGTCAAATGTTTGCCTCCCCTCCATAAAGCCACATTGGTCTGTATCTAACAATTTTGGCATCAACTTTGCCATTCTTTTAGCCATTATAGACAAAAATACTTTATACCATGGTTTAAAATTGAAATGGGCCTTTACTGTCTTTACGTGTTACAGCCACAACTTTTTTCTAGGATATTTGCCTCCTCTCCATTTAAAATATTGTTCAAGAAAATATTCCAGACCTTTATCATTTTCTCCCTTTCCAACGTCCAAACTTCCACCAGAATACCATCTGTTCTTGGGGACTTTCTTGTAGATCAGTTATACATAGCCATTTTTATTGCATCTCCTCCTGTCTTAAATGTTAGTTGTTGATCCTCAGGGTCTATATTAGATAAACGAAAGTTATCGTAACCGAACGTTCACATGAGCGAAAATGCCAGGAATTGAAAGGGTGTTTGTGGGGTTGTGGTACAGTGAGGAGTGGGATATTTGCCCTTTCCTAACTGTAGTGCGATCTCAGAGTTGGAATATATAGTTAGCAGGGGGTGTGGGGGGCTAATATGAAGTTTGAGTACCGGCGTTTTCGCTCATGTGAGCGTTCGGTTAAGATAGCTTTCAGTTATCTAATATAGACCCGATCCTCATCTACCTCTAATCTTGGCATATTTAAATTTTCCATAAATATTTCCATTTGTGGTTTTTCTTGATTTTACCACTTTTCTGCTTTATACAAATTTTCATAAAATTTCCAAAATATCTCTAATACTAGTACAGAATCTCTGGTTATTTTTCTTGTTATAGGCTCCCTACATTTGGCAACAACTATTTCTACTTTTTGTTGTATAAGTCATTGTTTCAAAGGTTTTTGTGCTCTGGAGTTATTATCACAAAACAGTTGCTTAACAGCAATCTTTCTAAACTCATGCATATTATCTGGTACTAGTTTATTTTCTCTGTAGCCATCTGCAATTGTGCCTCCTCTTGTTCTGTGAAATGTCGCTTATTTTGTAATACTTTAACCTTTGTCAGCCCCTCTAAATAGTTCTTATTACCTGTCAATCAGATCTCTTTTTCTTTTATTTCTAAACTATTTTTAAACTCCACTTTCATTTTAGACCTCTCACTAGCTCTAATTTCCGGAGTACTTTCTATCTTCCCTAATAACTCCCAGACAATTTCCACTACCCATTCCTTAAATTCTTCTCTGTTAACAGGAAGGTGGAGAAATGCTGGTGTCTCATCTTTACTTTATTGTCCTGCATTTTCAGTCTAGTAACTACTGGTGTATGATCTGAAATAGTTACTGGATGTGTATCAAAATTCTCAACTAAATGGACATGTTCCTGTGAAATATAATTTTTGTCAGTTCTAGCCCAGTTATTGTACCTTGGGGAATAATATGTAAATTCTATCTGCATTCCAGACACTGAATTTGCATATTTCTTTACAAATATTTTCATAAATTTCTTCAAAAAAAATGTAACCTCTTTTGTTATATTTTCCCTTCTAGGCCCCCAAGAGACATCTTCATTGTTACAAATCAAATTTGAGTCTCTACCTATAAGTAATATTCCCTGCTGAAAGCTAATTATTTCTCCCAACATTTTTAAGCTAAAAAATAACAGTTTTAGGTGGAATATACATATATGCCTGTGTAATCGTTATCCTTTGCCAGTAGCCCCTTAGTACCACAAATCTGCTATTATTATCTTTTTCTCCCTGCTCTATGACTAGTCAAGCTCCTATAACAATTCCTTTAGGTACTTCTCTTTTCCTTTGTCCCTGATATGCTGCAGAATATCCATCCTGAAATCCTTTCTTTATCAAATTCACATGCTCATGTCTTTCCAAATGTGTCTCCTGTAGCACTGCTATTTGCACTCTGCATTCCTTAATATAATTGAGTATTATTTCCATTTTGTCTATACCTGTGAGACTACTCACATTCCAAGATAATATGGAAAGTGTCACCATTATGGTAAGAAATCTCTATTCCCACCTATTATATAAGGCAGTTTTTTTCAAATGTCTATTTCCAGCTTTTGTGATACATGCACCCATTAATGTTTGGCAGGTTAATACTTTATACATGTTTTGCTTATCATCAACATTGGAACCTATGTCACAAGAACCCCCAAACAAAAAAGCAAACACACCAGAACATCCCCATAAACTATTTGGTTAATACAAACACACATAAGTATGTACATCTTCAAATAATGAAGTTTAACCCTCCTAATAGAAGAAAATGTGTGGACAGATGGCTGCTAACACAGCCCTAATTATGATGAAATTGAGGATGTTATGTTGTCCTATCTCGCCTTCATTCTATGTTGGTTGGGTTCAGAACCAAGCATCAGTTTCAACTTGGCCTAATTCAAAAGCTCGAGAGCTTCCACTGGTTTGAGGCTATACCCTATCCCATGATGCTCAGGGAAGATTACCCATATCTTGTTTGCCACTCAAGCAGATTGGGTGACTTCTGACTGGCTCTTGGCAAAGTGATAATTTGTTTCTAACTTTCTCATTATTATTCTACCTTTTTGAAGTATTTTAATAGTGTTTAAATTTCTTGGTGCATGGGCTGTTAGTCAATACTTGGCTGTTTTCCCTGTTTTTTGGTGTTGTTGGATGTCGTTTTTTCATCATTTGTATGTTTGTAGTCTCCTATCCCTTCTGTGTAAGCTTGTTTTAGTTACAGAACTTTTTTGTCCCCTTATAAGGTAGCTAGTTTAAGATAGAGGGCTACTCGTGGCCTGTTTAACTTAGAGGGCCACTCCCCTTCCCCTTTGTCCGTTTCTTCCCATTGTTACTTGTGAGGAGAGTCCATTTAAATTAGAGTACTTCTCCCTTCTTGTTTAATCATGATTTTAATTATAGAGTTTAAATCTCTATCTTTGTAAACAAAAACAAAAAAAAAAAAACGTTTTTAAAAGTGTAATATTGTTAAGTTTCTGTTGTTTGTTCACCTTTTTTTTTCAGGTGTTGAATTTTTTCATAAGGTTACATATTGAAATAGTTTTTAGTGTAGCTTCTTGGATTTAAACATGTCTAAAGACCCTAAGGAACCAAAACCATCTGGTTTCAAGAAATGTGACAGGTGCACTCAGATGTCCCTAACAGATGGGCACACCGGTTGTGTTTATTGCCTGGGTGCCCTTCACTTGCAAGAATCCTGTGCCTTTTGTCATGCTTTTAGCAGCAGAGTGCTTTTAGAGCACAATAATGAGTTAATAGTTAGAGGATTACTGAAGACCCCTTTCACAGAGGCTTTAGGAGAGTGTCGGCGCTTTAAATCTTCTGATAAATCCCCTTCTTCAAAATCTGAGAAGTTGGGTAAAGGGACTTCTACTTTGGCTCCAAATTTGGAGCCACCTAAAAATATTGTAGCAAAACAATCTGGCTCAGAACCAAGAGCTCTTGGTTCCGGAAAGTCTCCCTCTTTGACTCTGACTCCGACTGCAGCTCTGGAGCCCATAGAGCTGATAGAGTTTCAGTTTAGGATCTGGTCCCCAGTATTGGAACAGAGACCCTAAGCCACAGGAAGCCCCTGAGTGTAAAACTATCTCTTCCAAAGCTTCCCCAGAGTACCCCTGTGAGGAGGTCCCTCAGAAGAGATTGTGCAAGAGGAAGCATGTAGGCTCCCTGGATGAGTCTATCACCTCAGACACCAACATGGATGAATCAGAAGGGTCCCCATTGTCCCCCACTGAGGATGTCTCCTTTGTTGACATCTTGGAGATTCTTAAGCAGAGGGGTGGCTGGAAGCCCACCAAACATTCTGAGGACAAGTTGGAGTACCTGAAAGCTTTTGGGTCTCGCCCTTCTACCTCTTGGGTGTCTCTGCCTTTTGATCACTTGATTAATGTAATTAGTCGAAAGGTGTGGGGCTCTCCAGATATAGTGGAACCTGTTCCAAGGTGGCCAAATAAATACATTATGGCACCTACAGAAAAAGAATTTCTCAGCAAGGGCATCCCAGTAGATGCTATGGTGGTGGCAACAGCCACAAAAAAGGAATTGTCAGAAACTTTATCATCTGTTTGTCCACCGAACAAAGAGTCTTGAATGATGGGACAGATATGGAAAGCGTACCTTTTCTTCAGTGGCATTTATGCTTAGATCACTGAATTACATGACCCATTTTATGAGACTACAGAGGGATCTCCTGAAAGAGCTAGGTGATACCCCTCAAGGTACTGTAGCTGCAGAGGTTTCAGAAAATTCTATCTCACAGCTCTCCACCCTAAACTCCATGGTAAACTCCTCCATGCGACTGATTTCTTACATGGCTGATGGAGAAAGCAGGGAAGAGGGTACAGAAATTTCCTTAAGGAGACATTCCTGGATGCACTTATGTAACTTTGCTGAACCCTTCAAGTCTTCCTTCACTAATGTACCATTTGATGGCTTGTCATTGTTCAAGCCCAAAGTTAAAGAGACCTTAACCAGGTGCAAACAGGGGGAAAGACTCTGTCTGCTGTGGGAGTCCATTTTTCCCTCCCCATAAGACCTTATCTCAAAGGTCAGAAGGGGGAAAATGTGGTTCCACAAGTCCCAAAGAGTTTTTCCTGATGCACATGGTGATTCTTCCCCCAGGGACAGAGGGGGAAGTAACAATGGAAGATGCCGATCTTGCAGCAGGCGGTGTCCACAGAACCAGGGCGACAGGGATTCTTTCCTTGGAAAGCCTTTTCAGCACTACTGAGAAGAGGCCCATCAGTCTGTCTCTGGAGGCAGTCGAGGGTTGCTTATTTTTGTACCCAAACACCTGGGTAGAAATCACACAAGACAAATGGGTACAAATGATCATATCCAGAGGTTATTACATACCCTTTTCCAATCCCCCTTTGGAGAAACAATGGGTCCCAGATGTTCCACGAAGTCAAAGGGATTATGCAACCTCAGAGGTACAGAAGTTGCTAGAAAAAGGGGTCATCCAAAATGTCCCTACAGACCAAATTGGATCTGGAACTTACTCAAGTTTTTTTTTTAGTTCCATAAAAGACAGGGGACTGGAGGCCCATTGTGGATCTCAGCAGACTAAACAAATCCATCAAAAAATCAAAGTTCCTGATGGTAACACTGTAGTCAATACTTCCCTTTTTGGGGAAAGACAATTGGATGTGCTTGATAGATCTCCAGGATGTGTACTATCACATTAAAATGAACAGGCGATCCAGGAGACATTTACATTTTTGGCTGGGAGCCAGTCATTATCAGGTTCGAGCCTTGCCCTTTGGTCTCACTACAGCCCACAGAGTGTTCAGCAAATGCATGCCAGTGGTTATGGCTCACTTGAGGCATCTAGGATTCTGTGTGTTTCCATACCTAGATGACTGGCTCCTAACCACCACCACCAAGCATCTACTAGTACAAGCAAGGGATGAAACTATTCATCTGTGTTCCAAGTTAGGTATTACAGTAAACTTCAAAGAAATCTGCCTTGTTACCTTCACAGTGTCTTATATTCTAAGGCACAGAATTAGACTCAAGAAAAATGTTGGCCAAACTTACCCCCGAAAGGGTAAAGTCCCTACACCACCAAATCAAGAACATGTTATGCAAAACAAAAGTCCAGGCAAAGACTGTCTTGCAGGTTCTGGGCACCATGGCAGCTGCAATTATTTTAGTACCTATAGTGAGTTTGCACATGAGAGTTCTTCAATGGCTACTTTTCTCCCTATGGTCCATGCAAGATCTATTGCTGTCACACAAGATCATTATTACAGGATCCTGCAAAAAGGACCTACGGTGGTGGCTTCATATGACTCAGTTGAACATCAGCCAACCATTTGTTTTTCCACAACCAATAGCCACAGTGACCATGGATGCTTCTCAGATAGGGTTGGGGGGCATTATCTGGGACTGTCCAAGGCATCTAGCAGGAACACGAGAACCACTTGTATATCAATGTCCCAGAGATGAGAGCAGTGCTCTATGCATTGCAAGCATTCCAGGACTCTCTCCCAATAGGAACTATTGCAATTCAGACAGACAACATGTCAGTAGTTTGGTACATAAACAAACAAGGAGGAACCAAATCCTATCCCCTATATCAAGAGGCACAAAAGTATGGCAATGGACAGTCTCTTCTCAATGTTTTCTAACAGCAATGCACATCCCAGAGAAATCCAACATGATAGCAGACATACTCAGCAGAGCTATTCTGATGCCTCAGGAGTGGTCCCTAAAACAAGAAGTTGCAGAAGAGATTTTCCACAGATGGGGCCAGCCCTGCTGCAACCTTTTTGCCATGTCCATGAATGCCAAATGCACCAGCTACTTTGTCCTGATTCCCCCTCCAGGGAAGTCACCGAGGGATGCGCTCATACATGATTTGGCCCCGGGACAACTTTACGACTTCCGTCCCTTTCCCCTGATACTGAAGGTCCATCAAAAAGCCAACACATTGAAAAGCACAGTGATTCTCATTGCACCATACTGTCTTCGGCAAATTTGGTTCCCCTTTCTGTGGACCCATCTCCAGGAGGAACCATGGATCCTGGACCCAGCATTAAACCTTCTGACTCATTCATCGGGGATGTTCCATCCATCGATCCAGACCCTAAAACTGACAGCTTGGCTGCTCCAGTTCCACTAACAGCTAGACTCCATGACATCTCCCCGGCAGTTAGACATATATTGATTTCTTCTCATAAAACATCAACCAGAAAATTATACTCTAGCAAATGGAAAAGATTTTCACACGGGGCTTCCAAAAACAACATAGATCCATTTATGGCCCCCATCATAGCAGTGGTAGATTTTCTCGCTAAACTTTTTAATGAGGGTGCAGCAGTGGCTCCAATTAGAGTACAATTAGCTGCTATATCAAACTTTCATACTGGGGAAATGGGACTAAAAATCATGTCCCACAGACTCTGTAAAGCATTTCAAAAAGGTACCTTCTTGTTAAGACCTCCAGTGAAAGAACTTCCAGCTCCATGGGACTTACATTTTGTTCTATCCTCTTTAATTTTGCCTCCCTTTGAACCGGCATCATTACGTGACTTAAAAGTTTTTGTCATGGAAGACAGCTTTTTTGGTGGCCATTATCTTTACCAGGCATCTGTCTGAACTCCAGGCTTAATCTATAAATCCTCCATACATAAATTTACACAAAGATAGAGTCTCCTTATGTACTAACCCTTTATTTCTACCAAAAGTGTGCTCAGAGTCCAATCTAAATGAATCTATTGAATTACCAGTGTTTTTCTCAAACTATGGCAACAAAGCAGAATATAGATTATGCCAGATGCATTTCTACCTGCATAGAACTAAAGATTACAGACAGTCAGACCAGCTTTGTGTCCTTTTTGGACAGAAAGAAAGGATTTCCAGTGTCAGAGGTAACTTTTTCTAAATGACTCACAGACTGTATCTTCTGCACACATACAATTCCCAAAAGAGACAGTTACCAGGTAAACTGAATGGCCATTCCACAAGGGCTATTGCAACTTTCTCTGCCTTCCAGGCCAGACTCCCTTTGGAGTCTATTTGTGCAGCAGCTACATGGATAAAACCTCATACCTTTATCACTCATTACAAAGTAGACATGGCCTCCCGGAACAGGGCCTCCTTTGTTCTGAAGAGTATTTTCCCTTGAGCCACCCAAGAAAGAAGGTGCTAGGGACGCTGTCCCAACCAGCATAGAATGAAGGTGAGATATAGGACAACATCACATTAAGAAGTTATGTACTCACCATAATGTTCCATGTTTGTTGTCCTTCTTGCCTTCATTCTTGCATCCCACGCTCCTTCCCCCACCTTCGCTCCTGGAGGATCGGGCGGACATTTATTTTTAGTAATAATTGGTTTATGGAGTCTCTGATTCTCTTCTTAGTCTTTTTTAGACTTTTTGGTTAAACACAGTCAAATTTTCATGCTTTCACTTGCAAACAAGATCTGGGTAATCTTCCCTGAGCATCATGGGATAGGGTATAGCCTCGAGCCAGTGGAAGCTTTCGAGCTTTTGAATTAGACTGCATTGGAACCAATGCTCGGTTACGAACCCAACCAGCATAGAATGAATATGAGATAGACAACAAACATGGAACATTATGGTGAGTACATAACTTCTTATTTTCCATGCTAAGATCCATGCTATTGCCTGTGCTTCTACTTACACTAATTGGTGTCTGGTTTTTTTTTATCTTTATTCCTCTTCCCTATATGTGAAAACTGCTTCATTTATTTTAATCAGCTCTGAGCACATTTGACTTATTTTTTCCTCCAGATTACTAGAAGACATGTCTTTCACCAGTCAGTATTTTTTTCTTCACCTTTTTCTAGTTGATTTTCTTTCAGATTCTCTTAGTTTATTCTTTGCAGGCATCCAGGCAGTGTACTTACTAGCCAGTACCTTATTTTACTCAAGCTGACAATATCTTTGGCTGCTGTTTCTCAGTTTCTGTTTTCACACTGGGAGATCTGAAGTTAAGCTGTTGATCACTGTGCAGCCATCTTGGAAGTTGAGTTACAATTGTTAATCATCTTAACATAGAGCAGAGGGTAGCCCAACAGAACCATTCTTTCCCTCATTGCAATCAGACTATTTGGCCTTGAGCAGATAGTTAATAATATCGCCAAAACAGACAAAGCTTTGGGGAAAGAAAATACATAAGAATGGATTTTGCCACTGCTTTGGGAAACATTATATTGGTGGGAATTATATCTAACTTATTAAACAATTACCTACTACTCTTCATCACCAGGACTCTTAACAAGATCTAAAGAGGGCAAAGATACTTTTGCGAGAGAAATACATCTCCTTTCAACCCATCCACTGTTATATCATCTCTGCACTTAACAAGCAAGACTTCATTATGTCAACTCAGATTATACTATTGAACATCTTTTGACTACTTTCCCTAGAGTACTTGACTCCTTCCCTCTTATTTGTTACCACTGATCAAGGTACATTAACCTTAGTTCTCTTACACAATTGTAATAACACTGTCAATGATCAATCTCACTTCTCACTCCACTTTCCAATATACTTGAAAGATATGTCCACCAACAACTCCTCAGTTATTTGCAAGAGAACAGTAAAATCATTAATTCATAAGATGGATTTAGGCCAGGGTACAGCATTTAAAAAAGCAATGCTGAAAGTTCTGGAATACATTAGAGTAAATTTCCACTGGCAAAGTCAATGAATACTTTTCCCTTAACATATCCAAGATGTTTTACATCACAAATCACTGATTTCTTCTCAGTGGGTTACAACTAACCACAGTTTCAGCAAACTCCCTGCCTTGATTTCAAAGCTACATGAAATACAGAACCTTTGTTGTGTGCTAGGAGGGCATTATCCTCCTGCCAAAAGTCTAAGCCTAATAGTGTCCCATCAAGTTCACTCCTTGGACCATTATTATTCACCACCTTTGTAAGCAACATAGAAAAATGGTATAGTACTGCAACAACTGCACAATACACCAACAAAAGCATACTATGTTGCTTCTGTGAAAGAAGCAACTGATCAGCTAAAAGCCAGTTAAAAAGCTCCGTCCTTCTTCTAAAAGTTAGTAGAACCAAGACTATATATTTTACATCTAATGGTAATGACTCTATCTCATCCTGTCCAAGTATCATAGCATCTAATGGCCTCAGTTTTGAATCAATTACAGCAACAGAAGTACTAAGACTCACTCTAGAATCTTGACTATATTTTTTACTTCTTTTTATGGGTCCCTCATGCCTTCTGGCCAGTCAGGTTAGCAGTTAGCATGGCACGACAATCAATCAGGCAGCCATCAGGGGATTTTTGTTATGCCCTACCACTCCCCTGCTAATGCCCACAAGACCCTAAGGTATGAACATACAGTAGGGTGGCATGAGGGTTTGTCACCTGCTTCTGTGAATAACACTAACCTCATAGTTCCACCCCCTTGAAGCCAGACACCTCTGTCCATCTCTAGCCTTTACCATGTGAGTCACAGGACATCCTTTCTTGCTGAGAAAGGAGAGTAGACTCTATTTCAGCATTCTTCTCCCTCCAGAGCAAGCACAACCAGCAACCACCTCATTAACTGAACCCAGATCATAATCAAAGATTTATCCATCTTCACTGTGGAGCTGGCAAAGATTCTTGACCAAAATGTGTTGACCATGTAAGTACAGTTACTGCTGAACAGAAAGAATTATAAACAGTAACTAATGTATCACGAATAGTCAAATCTTCCTTCTTGATAGTCTCATGTACGTTATAATCTTCCTAACAAACCTCCCATCTTCTCAGTAAGATAACCTGGGAAAATCATGGAATACCTATGTCTGCATCAGGCCACTGTTCCAGAACCCACCAATCCATTCCTTGTACGAACTAAACTGGGTGCAATTCAAACAACATTTAAGACCACTTAGTCTGACAATAGCACACAAGTCAATGAACTCGGAAACTGGCCCGGTACTCACCTGTGTATTCAAGGTATGAATTCTAGCCTGCCTGCTTGATTCAGAAGGTACAATAAGAATAACCGTACTTACTTAAAAAAAAAAGATCTACATTTTGGACACCAGGTCAATAATTGGCACTGCACTTGTGGGGTCACTAAATGCAGCAATCACGGACATATTTCACTACTGCTCATATCAGATAATATCACTAAACTATTCTTTACTGTATTTTTTCCTCTTTCCTTTTACCTCCTTTAGTATGCAACACAACCTTTGATCTTCATCTTGTGCCTGTTCCTCGCCCTAGCTTTCTCCCCAACACCAATTTCTTGTGTTGCTCCTTTCTATAGCAAGTAATCCCCATGTCTCTTAACTTCATAATACCTCATTTCTTTTCTTCTTCTGTTAGTGGTCTCCATCATACATACATACTTTATATATATATATATATATATATATATATATATATATATATATATATATATATATATATATATATATATGTATATATATATATATATATATATATATATATATATATGTATATATATATATGTATATATATATATATATATATATATATATATATATATATATATATATATATATATATATATATATACATACATACTTTATAAACATGCAAGTACCTACTATTCTTTATGCTCGATAAAGCCATTGTATTAGGTATTTAAAACTCATAGCTACATTGTTGATACATACACCCTGCACACAGATGTCTTGAACAGAGATAAATGACTATTCATCTACAAACAAATGTATACCTCTGTGTAGACACAAAACATACTCATGTTTATCCGTAAGGCATGTAGTGCATTTGGAGCTTTTAGAACTTTTGCAGATTTTCTTCCTAGGCCACCTCTGAGACTCTGCTCCGCCCAGTAAGACCTTACCAGGCAATAAAGGAGACAAACAAATAAAGCCTTACAGAGATGTGACACACTTTAGTGCATGCAAATAGAAGATGACCTGATTCCATAATGGGACTTCCTGGTGGGAGCTCTATACTATCCTTAGTCTACTAGTTCAGGTAAGATTTTAGTGGATTCAATGTACACCATCCTTTACACTGGCCTTTCTCTATGAAATGTTGATATCTACATGCATATAGTTTGTCAGAACTCAGGAATTATCAAGTGAAAGGAAATTGAAAGGAAAGTGAAATACACTCCAAAAAAATATAAATAAAAAGAACTTAAATCTAAAACGACTTCTTGTCAAAATATTATGCACTTGTGAAGTGATTGCAGAGATGTTCAAAGGTAAAGTCAGATAATGAATCTCAAATGTGATTACATCATGTGTCCACACATTGCATTCCTTTTCCATAGTTGGCAGCCAGTAAATAATTTGTAGAAATAGTATGACTCTTAAATTCTCTCTGGTCCGCTATTTTTAATTATGTCAGAATGTTTCAGTATTAAGTTTGCCAAAAACAACTTAACACTTGGTTATTGTCAGTTTCTTTTGAGTTAAATAAAAAGTGAATTTTGTTAATCAAGAATAATCTGTCATGATTAAATGTACACAATGAATTTGTTTTCAGTGAAAATTTTAATTGCATACTGCGTTAAAAGGAAATAAACAGCAAACATTAAGAGGATAAGTATGTAGATATGGCTTGGGTACATAGCTCCTATGAGACTGTTTTACATGCACTTGTAGTAAAGTCACAGAGTATCCACTGCTTTATAAAGCATATGTCTTGACAAATGCATCCTATATTTATTTTGTAGGTCTAGTGCTATGCCTAGTGCCTTTTGTTCTGTGCTCACTACTGCTAATCTCACACCATCTGCTTCCTGCACTACATTCAGTTCCACCTGTACTCTGTACAGTCACACCTGCATTATATCCAGTTTTACCTGTATGGTAACTTGTGCCTTATACCCATTGCCACTTGTTCTCTGTAGGGTGACTCCTGCATTATACCCAGTGCCACCTGTACTCTGTGTGGTGGATTATGCAATATATCAAGCACCGCCTATACTTTGCATGGTGATGTTTGTGCTATGCTCTTTGCAATCTGCACTCTGTACAGTGACTTCTGCATTATATCCAGTGCCACCTGTACTCTTGCACTATATTCAGTGTCCCCTGTACTGTATTTGGTAACTCGTGCACTATATTCAGTGCTTCCTGTACTTTGCATTGTGACTCTTGCACTATATCCAATTCAACCTGTACTCAGTACAGTGACTCCAGTATTATATCCAATGCCACCTGTACTCTGTATGGTATCTACTGCATTATGTCCATTACCACCTGTACTCTGCACTGTGATTCCCACACTGCATCCAGTGCCACCTGTATTCTGCATGCTGACTCCTGCACTATATCCAGTACATGTACTCTGTACAGTGACTCCTGCACTAAATATACTGCTCTTTGTACTCTATATGGTGATTCCTGTACTATAGCCACTGCCACCTGTACTCTGAATGATGATTCTAGTGCCACCTGTACGTTGTTTGAGGACTCTTGCACTATATCCAGTTCAACCTGTCCTCTGTACAGTGACCCCTGCATTATAGCCAATGCCTGCTATATTCTATACAGTGATGTCTGCACTGTATCCAGTGCCATTTGTACTCTGAACAGTGACTACTGCACTATATCCAGTGCTACCTATATTTTGCTTGGTGACTCCTGCATTATATCCAGTGCCACCAGTATTTTGTATGGTTACTCCTGCACTCTATCCAGTGCCACCTATACTTTGTATGGCATCTCCTGCACTACATCCAGTATCATTTGTGTTCTGCCCCTTGGTTCCTATACTATACCCATTGCCATCTATTCTCTGACCATTGTCATCTACACTGTACCTGATGCCAACTGTTCTCTATCCAGTGCCTCCAGTGTTTCCTACTCTGCAATTACTGCCATACAGAAGAAACTATATCCAGTGCCACCTGTGCTCTTTCCAGTTGTTTCAGTATTGTATTCACTGCCATTGTGCTCTGTCCAATTGATCCTATCCTGTATTCAATGCCACTGTATTCTGTCCAATTGCTCCTACCTTGTAATCAGTGTGATTGTGCACTCTCCAGTGACTCATGAACTATAGCCAGTGCGACCTGTTCTCTCTTCAGTGCCTTTTCTATTGTATCCAGTGTAACATGATGTCTATCCAGTGCTTCCTGTATTGTAACAGGTATCTGCTATGCTGTATCCAGTACAGAAGGCACTATAGCTAGTGCTATCTGTGCTGTGACTAGTGGCTCCTGCACTATCTCAAGTACCACATCTGCTCACTGTGTCTCATTAGTGTACCTTTTCTAGTGTATTCAGTGCAACCTGCAGTTTATCCACAGCTTCTTGCACTGCATTCTGAGCTATCTATCTTCTCTACAGTGCACAGTTATATCCATGCATTGCCATCTGTGCTGTATGTAACTTCCAAAGCTCTGTAGTATTGTTAAATGTTTCCAAATTAGCTAGCCCTTTTATGTTGTACACATAGCTGCACTGTAATGTTAGCACTATTGATGCATAAACACATATCTAAGCAAACACTCCTACTGTTTGGTCATTTATGGTTTACAAAGTTTAGTTGTTCTACTTATACTTTGGACTATATTGGACACTTGTTGTTTGTATTTAAATCTAATACCTCACTATGTACTACTGCCAGAAATTATTTTTTCTTTTTCTTTTCATTTATATTGCATTTATACTGTACGTGAACACTTGATGTTACAAGTGAATTCTGCACATTCATGTATTTATGTTACTAGATTGTAGTTTATTATATTTTACATTTTATATGCTCACATGTGCTTTTTCAAAGTTATTGATGCTTACTAAATAATAAATAATAAAACTGATAATACAACTCCCTCAAATCCTATTACTTGGGCTGTCATTTTGTAGTATCCAAATATGTTTTATATGAAATAATGTACAGCAATTTAGATAAAATCTTTTCTAGGTCAGTTTCCTGAATTTTATTTAATTGAAAACTGTCTGAATGTACTGCTCTGTATGCATCTTTTACAGGTCACATCCTGGGCCATGCAGACAGTACATGTTGTGCAAGAAATTCATTGAATGAATAAATGTCAGAAAGATACTCAGATATCATAGGTTCATAGGTTCATAGGTTGGTACTAGGCTATCAGCCCTAGGGCCTATACAAGCCTACCCATAACAATTCCCTGGCTATTTCTTCCCACATTATTTACTTTCCTGGACCCCTGTCTAGCAGGGCGACTGACGTGATCCCTGGGGTGAATTTCCTTTCTCCCATCCAATTGTCAAGGTTCCTCTTGAAGAGGTCCAAAGAGGCACTCTGCTTGACATGTATGGGCAATCTATTCCAGAGTCTGGGGAGTCTCTGGGTCAGGAACCTATCCCTCCAACATGTTTTGTTTATTGTGATGACAAGGTTTAGATCCCTGGAGCATGTAGCTCTGAGGGATTGGGATTTCTTTAAGTGTGGCATGTCCAACAGCTCTGGGTTTGACATGGCCTTGTATGTTAAGCAGAGATCGCCTCTGATTAGATGATATGCGACAGAGTATAGCTGGAGTTTTAAGGCGGTCAGCGTAGGGCATCTGCTTTAGGCCTGTGATTCTTTTAGTGAGGTATTTCTGAGGCCTTTCCAGTTGTTGCAGATGTCTTGAGAGGTAAATACCAAATGGGGCATTGTATTCTATAATGGGTCTAATGAGGGATGAGTACAGTGGGACAATGACCTCCTTTTTCTGGATGAAAAGCCCTTCGTGATGAGGTGTGCCACATAGAAGGATTTCCTGACTGTTGTGGCGATGTGGTTATCGAAGGTGAGACCACTGTCCACCTGTGTCCCTAAGTCTCTTATCACACTTTCTGTGTTTAGTGTACTCCCACCTATATGGTAATTCATGGATACATGTTTTTTTCCCAAAGGGGATAACAATACATTTCTTGGCATTGAGCTTGAGCCCATGGCTCTGGCACCAAGCATCTGTTTCTGTAAGGCCCTTTTGTAGAGTATCCACATCATTTGGGGATTCAATAATGGCTCCCAGTTTGCAGTCATCTGCAAACTTTGTTAGCCAGAGTCCCTTAGTGTTGACCTGTACTTCAGAGAAGTAGATGCCAAACAAGAGCGGCCCCAGGACTGAACCCTGAGGTACTCCACTTGTCACTTGTCACTTGTCTGGGGCTGGATTTGGAGTCGGCTACTTTTACAGTGTGGGTTCTATAAGTAAGCCATTTAGCAACCCATTGGGTGACATAGGGATTAATGCCCAACTTAGTAAGTTTATCTATGATTCCAGAGTGGGGGATGGTGTCAAAGGCCTTGGCAAGGTCTAGATAGGCTGTGTGGACCACCTTACCCTTGTCCATGGCTCTGGAGACTGATTCAAAGAAGTCAATCAGGTTCAGGAGACAAGATCGGCCCTTCACAAACCCAAACTGGGTGGGGTCCAGTGTTTGAAGGTTGCCAATGTCTTTGTTTATAAGTTCCATGATAATATGCTCCATGGCCTTGCAGATAAGGCTTGTCAGACTGATGGGACGGTAGTTTCCGAGATCCAAGGTGGATTCCCCCCTTGTGAATTGGGATAACTGTAGCTCTGTGCCACTCAGTGGGCATGAAACCTGAGGTGAGGCTATGATTAAACATGACACTTAGGTGAGGTGCCAGTTCATATTGTAGTTCATGTAGTACACAGCCTGGGATGTCATCTGGTCCCATGGATGCTGTATTCTTGGCTTTAGAGAGTGCGTTTTGTACCTGTGTGGCCGTTATTACTGGAATTTGGCAACCTTCCGGTATTGAGATGGGCCATTTAGGGGGTGAGAGTGGGGTGAAGTTGGCACTGAATCGATCTGCCAGGATATTGGCAATATCCTTTGGATCAGTATATTTAATGCCATTCTGTTTTAGCTCAGAGCAGATCTGAGCATTGCCATTTAGATTCTTGACATAATTATAGAATGCTTTGTGGTTGTCTTTGGAATCTTTGGCAATTTTATTTTCGTAACTAGCTTTGGAGGATTTTATGAGGCATCTCAGTTTCTTACTGAGGCTAGTAAGGGAGTTTTTTGCATCCTGGGATTTTCCTCTTTTCTGCAAAAGTTACACATACAATTAGGATCATATATTTGCATGTACAATTAGGGTCTCCTCATTTAGGCCTGTACATTTGAAAACATCTAAGTAAGTATCAAAGTAAAACAGTACTGTAATACATATAGGAAAACACTGAGGGAAAAATGCATGATGTAGATGAAATTCTGGCTGGCTACCCACAGAGAGGCAGAATATCTAACTAACAAGCTGGATTCTTAGGTTCAGGGCTCACTGTGGTTGTAAGCATTAAGCTTCTGGAAAGCAGATCTCTTTCCAGGGAGGACATTTTGGTACAAATTATATCTTAGCAGTAGCTGATAGGCACTAGAGACAACCGAGGAAAAAAGAAAAGCAGAAGAGTGGACAATCAGGCTGGACAATTGGATGAGAAACTATAAATTTACCCCAGAGGTTCCACCTGTGTCCCTCTCGGACAGGGGCAATTTGTGCTGACCATTGAAATAAGGGTAGAACTTGGTTAGGCTTGTAAGGGCCCTAGTGCCATTAGCCTAGTTACTTCCTATGATCCTATGAATTGTAGTCATCTAGCTTTATGATATCATATATGCTACCACACATTATGAAAAAAAATGGATAAGGTACCCCTGACTGGACAGAACGAAGACTACCCACTACATGGCTGTGGAATGGTGTATGGAAGAGTCTACAAGAAAGTTACACACCTTCAAGAGCCAGCAAAGATGCATGCTTTGGAAAGAGATGTTTTCAAATGTACAGGCCTAAATGAGGAGACCCTAATTGTACATGCAAATATATGATCCTAATTGTATGTGTAAGTATGCCAGCTGCTGGAAATCTTGTAGACTTACATTTAAGTAATGCAAAAGACAATGCCAAACAGCAATCTCCCTAGTTAAGGGCACACACAAACAAACATATACACAAACCACACAAAGCAAAAATAGCAAAAAATATGTCGTACATGGACTGACTCAAAGCCCTGTCACTATACTTACTATCCTACAGACTGCTACGTGATGTATGTGGCATACAAGGCATCTTCTGACCCAATACTGGTAAACCTACTGAATCAGCAAGTCAAATGGCATCACAAATATTCACATGGATATAAACCTCTTTTTCAACATCAACAGAATGTTTTGGAGGGACAGGCATAGTCAGTGGCATAGATAGAATTTATGCCACCAGGGCTGTCTTTGAGTTTCCCGCCCCCTCACAAAATCATGGTCAAATGGGCCCACCCATTCACAGCCTTCCTCCCTTCAGCCATTCCAATGTCCCATTAATTAGCTATTTCTCTCTATTTACTATAAACACTGTAATGTGCATACTGCTTTATGCTTTATTTCTACAATGATTATTTACATTTTATTTAAAACTTTTATTTTAAATTTTATAGCACAGACACTGATAGACATCTGCTAAACAAAGCAATACAGTTTCACAGTGAAAACAGACTTAGCATTAAAACTTTTCTGCCCTTGAAACTCACATTCATTGAAATAGCATTGAAACCCGCATTCAAAGAAAATGCAAGTGGCTGGTGGAAGATAATGTTTACCTTTGGGCTGTTTTCAAATCATAGGCCCCTTGCACACATGTTTAGGACCATGCAAAGATACAGGTGTTCTTTGATTCACCCTCTTGACTGTATTAAATTATACTCCTTGTATAATACAGCACACTTATTAGAGTGTGTTTTAAATTTATCATTTTGAACATTTTTCCAGTAAGCAATGAAATAAAATGTATGACCTAATAAGGACAAATTTGCCCAATTCAGAACATTTCCATCATAAAAGTCTGCTTAAACTTCTGTCATTACACCACCAATATCAGTAAATATGCACAATCTCTGTCAAATTAAAAGTCATCTAAATAATTCCACATTAAAGAGATCTGCAGCTAATGAAGAGGTGGCTGCTAGCAAACCACTTTATATTTCATTGTTTCATCTACAAATAATGTGTATGTTGCCCTTGAAGAATAAATTGCCTATGTTAGATTAAAAATGATAAGCTAGTAATATTGCAAAAGAGAGTAGATGGCAAACTGATAACAGGTTCATAATTACTGGGTAACTCCTACAAAGGAGGGCATTCTCAGGAATGCAGCATCCATCCCCTTTAAAGTACAACACAATACAGTATCAGCAATCTATCTACATTTTGTGGGAGTAGAACCCACAGTCTTTTGCATCAAAAGCAAGTATACTACCTACTGTGCTACTCACAATGAAACCAGACTTGGCATAAGCAAAGTAAACTTCTCGTCCCCTGAAGCTCTCAGCTCCTTGTAAAATCCACTTGACACTCATAGGTTCAGAGGATGATACTAGGCTACTGGCCCGGAGGCCCTTATAAGCATAGCCAAGAATTTCACCCATGTTCCCACAAAATCAGCACCTGATTTCCCTGTCCAGCAGGGACACAGGTGGGATCCCAGGGTCTATATTACAAACCCGAAAAGGCTAAATCTCGAATGTATGTACATCTACACATAAAGGTCGATGTACATAAAGCAGCGGTAGTGTTGTCGCCTCACAGCAAGAGGTTCTCACATTCGATTTTCAACTGGAGCACCTTCTGTGTGTAGTCTGCATGTCCTCCCTGCGGTCAAGTGGCATTCGAAAGACATGCGTAAATGGGCGTGCCTTTGTTGAAGGTTAGGCATCGAGCTGGGACCTCGACACCATAAAAATCTACTGCCAATCATTAGCAGACCGGAGTTCCGCTGTGGCAACCCCTAATCGGGAAAAGCCGAAAGAAGAAGAAGAACATACAAAGTGAAACACGTAAACGGCAAAAATTAAAACTCCAAATGTGTTTCGTAATCAAAATGTGCCTCACAGGTAAGCAGAACAAAAAACTAAACAATAATTTAGTACACTTTTTGCAGGGGAGCAAGCCCCCCTGCACCCCCATGTGGGGAGCTTCACCCCTCCACCCCCCTACTTAAATATACCAACTCAGAGACTGGACTACAGTGGGGATAAGGACATATTTCCTTATCCCCACCATCATGCTGCTGGCTAAAAGACACATTCGACATTTTGATTTTCACCGTTTACGTGTTTTGCTTTGTATGTACATCGACCTTTATGTGTTGATGTACGTACATTCGAGATTTAGCCTTTTCAGGTTTGTAATACAGACCCAGGATCCCCGGGGTATATTTTCTGTTTCCCATCCAAGGCTAGTGAGTTACTCTGACATGGAGAGGAAATCTATTACACAGATGGGGGAGTTGTTGTACATAAATTTATCCCACCAACAAGTTTTATTAATGTCACAGACCAGGCTGAGATCTTGCATGCGGGTTGCGCAACTGGAGTTTGACTTATGGATATGCAGCAACTTTATCTAGGCTGAGTCTGAGACGGCCTTGCATGCCAAACACAGGTCACCTCTGAGCAGTCTGTATGAGACTGAGGACAGGGCTTTTAGCCTACCTGTATAGGATAGGTGTTTGAGACCCTGGATTTTCCTGGTCAGGAACCTCTGTGGTCTCTCCAACTGCTGCATGTGCTTGGCAAGGTACATGCCAAAGGTGGCATTGTACTTGATAATGGGTCTGGTAAGGGAGGAGTACAGGGATGTTATGACCTCCTTGTTCCTGGATGAAATACCCTTATGTATGAGGTGGGGCCATGTAGAAAGCCTTCCGTATAATGGAGGCAACATGGTGGCCAAAAGTCTAGTTGCTATTAACCTGGGAACCCAAGTCCCTCACAACTGATTGCATGTTTAGTACATTGTTATTAATGTGATAATTAGTGGGGACACCATTTTCCCCAAAGGGGATAATTATGCATTTCTTGGCATTCAGTTCGAGGCAATGCTTCTGGCACCAGTCATTAGTTTTGTTAAGGCCGTCTTGGAGGATGTTCACATCACTAGGGGAATTTATGACAGTGCCCAGCATGCAGTCATCTGCAAACTTGGTCAGCTACAGACCACTGGTTTTGGCTTGCACCTCAGAAAAGTATATCGCAAACAGTTGAGGCCCCAAGACCGATCCTTGGGGCACGCCGCTTGTTGCGGGCCTACTACTAGATGTGGCTTCCTCTATTTTGACTGAGTGGGTTCTGTCAGTTTGCCACTTGGCTACCCATCTGGTAACATATAGGTTGATGCCTAGCTGGGAGAGTTTATCTATTATGCCAGAGTGGGGAATAGTGTCAATGGCTTTGGCTAGGTCAAGGTAGGTGATGTGCACTGTCTTGACCTCATTCATGACTTTGGAGACTGTTTTAAAGAAGGCGATCAAGTTTAACAGGCATGATCTCCCTTTGACAAAACCACACTGTGTGGAATCAAGCACTTGGAGGTTGCCAATGTCCTTGTTTATAAGGTCCATGATAATGCGTTCCATGGTCTTGCAGATCAGGCTAGTTAGGCTGATGGGCCTATAATTGCCTGGGTCGGTGGACGCTCCACCTTTGTGTAGAGGGATGATAGTGGCTGCCCTCCATTCTGATGGAATGAAGCCAGTGCACAGGCTTTAGTTGAATAGAGTGCCTAGTGGTGCTGAGCTCTCTTGCCTGAATTCATGTAGGACACATCCATGGATGTTGTCGGGTCCCATGGAGGCTGTATTTTTTGCTTTGAGAGGACATTAATAACCTGCTCCCTGGTGATGAGGGAAGGGGGCAGGTGCTGGGGATGTCCTGATTTACTGATGGGGGGACAGGGGGGGTGAAGTTTTCACTGAACTTGTCTGCCAACAGGTTGGCTATTTCTGTGGCATTTGTCTATGTGGTATTCTTGACCACCAATTCAGAGCAGATTTGGGAGTTACCTTTGAGACTGCAGACATATACAAAGAAAGCCTTGTGATTGTCCTTAGTGGATGTGGCCAATTTGGACTCAAATTTAGCCTTAGAGGATTTCACCAGTGACTTTATTTGCTTGTTCAGACTAAGGAGAGATTGCTTCCAACTTGGCACCTGCTACTTCTTGGTCCTGGACAGCAATTTTTTTCCTTTTATTATAGAGTCTGTTTATTGCTGCTGTCCACCAGACAGGTTTACTCTTCTTTGAGGAAAATGATTTGGTTCTGTCAGGTATTGCTGAGTCTAAGCAGCTATACAGGTGCTCATATAGTTTTTTGGTGTAGGCTTGGACATCAGTGCTTGATTCAACTGAAGGTATGGTGGCTGTAAAGCTGCTTATACCTGCTCTCAGGAGGTTGTAGTCAGCTTTGGAAAAGTTTTTGTTCGACCCTGGCGGGGTGGGGGGGGGGGGCTCAGGGGAGATGGTGACTTCGAAAGTGATTGCTTTATGGTTGGCTCTTACCAAGGAGGATGACACTGTAGGGGTGCTACAGTGGCTACTCATGTTGGTTAGTACCGGGTCCAGGATATTTTCACCTATTGTGGGGATGTCGACCAGTTGATCCAATGCATTGGCATTGACGAAGTCGAGGAATCTCTGGGCATTCATGTTTGAGC
The DNA here is from genome assembly GCF_019279795.1 of Protopterus annectens. Classification (NCBI taxonomy): domain Eukaryota; kingdom Metazoa; phylum Chordata; order Ceratodontiformes; family Protopteridae; genus Protopterus; species Protopterus annectens. Next base: position 409,400,722 of record NC_056747.1, on the reverse strand, counting down.
TTGAATAGGTCTTCCACTCTATGGTTGGGTAGTTAAAGTCACCCAGGATCAGGGTAGAGGGTTGAATCTTGATGAATTCAAGTAAGTCCAGATAGGTAGAGTGGGCCTCTTGAGTCATGGTTGGGGGTCTGTAGCCACTTATGATTTGAATAGGTGTTTTGTCATAGTTAACTGCATCTGGAGTGTCTCCTGTGTGTCATACTGTTTGATCAGCCTAGAGGTGTGTATGTCTTTGATAAATATTGAAACTCTACCTCCTTTGGCTTTGTAGCCCACTGTTTGGAGTCTGAAAGTATGGTAGGACAACTAACCTGGTAAGGCTGGGGTGCTCTCCGCAGCTTTGAACTAGGTTTCAGTGACTGCACAAATGTCAGCATCTTCCAGGGCAAGGAACGCTTGCAATGAGTGCAGTTTCATGTTAAGACTCCTAGCGTTTAGCAGCATGACCTTTAGATTTCATTTAGAAGAATTTTTTCATGTTGGTAATCTTGTCCTCATGGCTTTCCCTAAAAAAGCACTATGGGGGAAACAAGAGCCTTTGCCAGAAGCCTGAAGCCCAGGGGAGACAGATGAAGGCCATCTCTGACAAAGCATCATGGTCTGTCAATCATGTCCTCCCAGGCTGTCATGTACTGGATCCCCTTGGAATGACACCAGAAACTAAGTCAATTGTTAAAGTCAATCATTTTCTGTTTGTACTGAGGCATCATTCTGGGTGACAGTAGGATGCTGCTTAAGGCTAAGAACATACCTGCCTGGGACACATATTCAGTGAGCTCAATCATATCTCTGTTCATATAGTCCAAAGAGGTACGTCTCAAGTCATTCAAACCAACATGGACTATGACAGAGTCATAACAGTACCTGTTGTTGACAGACTTAAGTGCATGAGTGATATGGTGGATTCTAGCACCTGACAAGCAACCTAATGTAATTTTCCCTTTGTCTAGTCTGATGAGGGGCACATCTGTGTGTCTCACAATAGTCTCCTATGACTACGATACTGGGTTTGTGGCTGGGCCTTAGGGGCTGTGAGACACAGGCATGTATACTATGTGTGGTGCTTGGTGCAGTGGGTTGTGATGTGCATGTGTGCTTTTGCCTCAGCAGTCTCTTTTGTTTAGGTATGCTTTGTTGAGAACCTCCACATATGTACGACTGTAGTGTACAGGTATGGGTGATGTTAGAGGTGTGGTGCTTGTGGTGTTTGTGCAGACAACCTTTTCAGTGCCAGATGTACTAGCTTGTGATTGAGACAGCAAGGATTCTAGGTTCTTAATATAATTGGATCTCTCACATATTGTGTTCCTAGGTGGTAGAAGAAGGGGGATGTCCGTGTAGATGAGGCAGTTGCTACACTGTCTCAGGATGCCCATATCAACAGGACTAGCAGGAGAAACCACAGGAAATTTTCCGTCCATGATTGTTAGAATCTGTGGAAGAGAGGTAAAGGATGGTAGAGTGGGTACTATCATAACAGAGTAGCTATAGGTGTGAGTAGGGCTGGATAAAATCACAGTAGTTGCAAGGGAGGGCATCAGTTACACAGGAGTGCTGGTAAGGGAAAAGATGCAACTGAGATACCTTGCAATGGGTTAAAACAGCACAGCAGTGTGCAATGAGCAGACAAGCAAAACACCCTGCAAACACAGGGTATAAATACCAGAAAAGATGGAAGAATCTAGAAGCTCAAATTACTCAACTATATCTCTCAACTTTGCAGCACAAGAAATCTGGAAAAAGCCAAAATTTATTGGGGGGGTGGGGGGGTGGGCAAAGGCCCAAAACCAGTGACACATTTTATTCTAGAAACTTTCTAAGATTATACAAGCAATGTTTAAAATGTTTTGTGACCATGCATTTCCTGTTAGATAGGAAGACTGAAATTCAAATGGCTATCATTATTTAGTGAATTCAGTTTGCACTGACTTGCCAGAAAACCACAAACTGTAAGATGAACAGACCAGAAGTATGAGCCAAACATTCCAGACATTCTGTGAAAATCTGGACAGTTGAGAGCTATGGACTCAACTCCTTGAATCAGACGTGGTGGTATGGGTAGAGAATTCAAGTTCTTATTTCTTGTACCTAAGGTACAGGGTTTAAGCCTGAGTAACACTAACCACCAGATATGCCTAACTGGGGCATGTTCACACACACACACACACACACACACACACACACACACACACACACACACACACACACACTCCCCTTACTTGGAAACACACACCCTTATTTGGAAACACACACAGACACACACCTTACTTGGACACACACACACACCTTACTTGGACACACACACACCCTTAATTGGTCTCTCTCTCACACACACACACACACACACACACACACACACACACACACACACACACACACACATCCTTAGTTGGAGACACACACACACACACATCCTTACTTGGACACACACACACACACACACACACATCCTTACTTGGTCTCACACACTCACACGCACCCTTACTTGGTCATACACACACACACACACACACACACACACACACACACACACACACACACACACACACACACTTGCTTGGAGAAACAACAGCAATAAGAAGCAGTAAAAACACACACTTCGTGAACTGAAATTCCCTTACTTGCAGCAAAAGAAAGCACAGCAACAAAACACACACACCCCAAAGCACAGCAAAATTCTGTGCATTGAAACTTGTAACAGCAATAAGGAGCACAGCAAGTCTGTCAATTTGAATTCCCTTACTTGCAATAGCAAGTCCGTCAATTCCCCTTAGTTGGTGAACGAGCTGCATTTAAAATAGTACAGGTGTGCAGCAAGAACAGAAAAGAAGAATGCCCTTAAAAGCACATTTTTTTTTTAAATTTAACTATTAAAGTTCACTCATGTCAATATTCAAGTGCAACATGGCTCTATGGATGGGTAATAGAAAATTTACCACAGAACTGCTTGCCCTCTGTACTACTAATAAGGTAGCTCCTAAATGCTTTATCCCATGCTTGGGTCCCCTCAAATTATCTATGGTTTAATCCCAGTTATTCTCAGTAGGGTTAATATATAATTATCGACCATAGGATGGGTAAGGCCAATCTAACCCCAAATGAGATAGGTTAATTCAAACACCAACAGGGAAATTAGCTAGTCTTAAAATGGTCGGCAAGGGCAGCTAGCCTAGTACTTACTTATGAACTATGACTCTATAACAATAAAACAGGCCATTCCAACATGTTAGCATAGATTTTTCAAAATAATTAAATAAATAAAAATGCAAGAAAACCAGCTAGAGAACATAACAGTAACTATTAAATTAGAGTATACAATAATAGACCATCTTAATGTATTGTCTACAGTATTTCTCTTGCACAGTGACAAAGCAGGAAAGTAATTAACAGTTATAAAGAATGTTCTGAGTAGTTATAAAACCAGTGAGATCCATGTAACACTGACATAGATAAGTGAACAGAAGCAAGACAGACATGAGAGAGAGAGAGAGAAAGAGAGACTGGTAATGCCAGCTGTAGTATTCTCTGGAGAGGAAACTAAATCCTTTGTCCCTCATCTCCCCTGAACATTGTGCCCCCTTACTTGTCCTTACCCATTCATTTGCCCAAAGGCAGGCAGCCACATTTCCAGCTACAACAAGAGTAGGCTGACATGAGCCATTACCCATGGATAGATCTTTTTTTTCAGATTTTGTCCAACGCTTTCTACTGCCCTTATGCACAAAGTGCAGTAATGCCAATGAAGGCTTGTTTTTTGCAGCAGAGTTGAGGCCCCAGTCTTTACTGTGGAGTGTAGCTCTTCCCAGAAATTCCTTCACCTCCACCATATTCAAACTGCCAAAATCATTGTCCCTTTCCTTGCCAGCCTCCCCATCTGACATCTGAGGGCCTGGGTTTGTTAATCAAACCCATTTCTCCTGGGTTGTAGTTAGGGCTTCAACTCCCTCTATTTCTCTCTTAGACTGATAGATAAGTTCTAGGCTAGCTGTCCTTGCAGGCCTCTTTAATTCTAGCCAATTTCCCTTTTTGTCCTCAAAATAATCTATCCTATTTGGTTATAAATTGGCTTTACCCATCCCATGGTCAATAATTATATATATTACCCCTCATGAGAATAACTGGGATCATACCAAAGATAATATGAGGGGACCCATGTATGGGCTAAAGCCTTTATTAGTAATATTTATTTGTTAGTGATAATTATTTATTATCCCATTAGTAGTATAGGTGGCAGTCCTGGGGTAAATTTTCTCTTTCCCATCCATAGATCTAAGCAGAAAATGGACAGGGCTGAACTTTGTATTATGTGGATGAGGAGTCTGTTCCAAAGCAGTGGTGTCCACTGCGAAATATACTTGTCCCTCCAAACCATTCTGTTGATGCTGTAGAAAAGGTTTAGATCCTTTGACTGAGTATTTCTGATGTCGTTTGACTTGCTGATGTGCAGTAAATCCATCAGTAATGGGTCAGAAGATGCCTTGTGTGCCAGACACAGGTCACCTCTAATTAGGCTGTAGGATACAGAGTATATTGACAGGGCTTTGAGTCTGTCCATAGAACATGCTATTTAGGCCTTGTATCCTTTCGGTAAGATACCTCTGTGGGTGTTCCAGTTGTTGTATGTGTATTTACAGATACATGGCGGGGCATTATATTCAGTGATTGGCCTAATGAGGGATGAGTAAAGGGGTACAATGATAACCCTAATTCTAGACACAATCCCCTTGTTTATAAGTTGTGCAGTATAGAAGGACTTTCTTACAACAACAGACACATGTTGGTCAAAAATTAGGTTACTACCCACATCAGTTCCCAAATCCGGAACAACTAGGTCAACTCTTAGGGGCGTATTGTCAAAGTGGTAGTTCCCTGAGGTAGATGACTTCCCAAAAGATGCAATAATGTACTCTCTTTCACACTCTCCTTCTCTGTCTTTTTACACCACAGTCCTGGCAAAGCTACTGATTCATCTCAATTATCTAATCCTTTCTGCTCAGAAAAGTTTTGCATGCAGTTCACACAAGGAAAATCAAATTACCTAATATTTCCCCTGAAACTGGGATAGATCTCTGTTCATAATATGTATGAGCTCATCTCTGAAGGTTCTTGTTTCCCTGATGCATGCCTTTGAGACTTGCACATTATTCTTCAGTCTTGGAACCACACTGGAGAAAGCTAGGCTAGTCATCTGTTATGATACATATACAGGGGATGACCAAAAATAAACAGTTTAAAGATCAGAGTGTTTAACAATGGGCTTTCAACCTTCACTTAAACACATGCAGCTCAGAAGAAATGACCTCTATAAAATCTAGATATAAGGAATGTATCACTGGTCTTATTATAGTTCACCAAGAGTTTTTTCTTCTGATTCAAGAAAAGAGACCCCTAACATTTTCTTTGCCTTCTTTGAAACAGCCAGGAAGGCATCACTTCTTACAATGAGCAGTTAACTACAATAGTCTAAGACATTCACACTTAGTGCATCCTGCAGAAACACACTGCCAGATATATAGAATAATAGATACCTGTATGAGTACTGTTTTGTGGGACACCTGGACTGCTTGATGTGATCCTTGATGCTGAATTCCCAATGCAAACCTTTAAGTAATAGGCCATTTATTTGCCCATTAGCCCACCAGTTATGCCAGGTAAATGACATTCAGTCCTACCATCTTTGCTTCCAGCAAGAACATCATTTGTAGAATAAGTGAAACTATGGTGGCAGTGCCAACCTGCACCAGAAGCATAAAGGGATAAAGCCATGGCTATGACCCAGGTGACCCAATCTCGATTCAACTTGAGTGCATGGCAATGCAGGCAGGGAGGATGGGAGTGCCAAACCTGGGTGGATGTGGGAGGGACATGTGCACGGAGCACATTAGCATATTGATTAGCCTGATAGAGATCAAAGAGATAATAGTTCATAGTGTTCTTGGGGGTGGGTGTAGCATCCTGCTGATATCAAGTCCATTGTGGAAATAAGAGGGTGGGCAGCACAAATGCCCACTGAATGACCCATTTTAGGGTGCTACCAATGTGCACAAGGAGTGGTGCGAAGTAAAAATACTCCATAGGCAGCAGAATGATGTTATTGCACTGTGATGCCTCAAGCTCCTTACTCACTCCAAGCTAATGGAGTAAGTGCATGGAAGGATGGAGAGCTAGGCAGACCCAGTGATCAAGAAGAGGGGCAGCTGATGGGCAGCTGAAAGGGAGAAAAAATAGAGCAAAAAGAATACTGGTGACAGTGCCATAATACACCTTGAAACTATGTTGCACAAAAGGACATAAAGTTATATGACAGGAACAGTCCTAATATTGAATTTTCACATGAAGTTAACTTGCTTAACAATAGAGCTAACTCTGTCTGTATTACATGACAATGACACAATGGGTATAACAGAGAGATATACAATGAATAACTTATGAACCAGATTACCAAGTACATCCGAGATTAGCTTCAGGGCAGAAGTACTGAATGATATAACCACATCAGTTTTACAAATGGCCTGTGAAGCTGTCCTAAAGACTGATTTTAGTTATTATGTTGTTGCTGAAACTAGTCTTTGCTCAGTCCAGGCACAAGACAGTAAAATGCTGGAACTTATGGAAAAGATATCTTATTCTAATGACTACCTACAACAGCAAAATGCTAGACATACATAATTAGTTCTCAGTCACAATCTCCCACTTGATGTATCTTTCTCTCCTTACTTATAGCATTAGCTGTCCTCCTCTGACTACCCCATTTCCTCTTTACATCTCGCTATTTCCCATTACTCTACTGTATTTCTTTCCCTATCTAAAGACACTAATACAACGTCTCTTTGATTATTTACTGAAAATGCAGTTTACTTGTAATTCTGTTGTAATACTACTTTTTACTGCTTTAAATGAATTACTGATCTGTATACTATAGTAGAGTTATCCTATGTATTGCTGCTTCATAAATTGATCTATTGTATCTTTTGCTTAACTTGTAAATAATCACAAATGTATTTGGAGCTTTTCTCCTCGGGTCTCCACTGGAAATGGGCCTCTGGCTCAGCTGAATTAACCACATTAACAAATGTCAATAAATAATTAAATAAATAAACAAATAAATAATAGTTATTGCAGTTCCACTGTCCATACTAGCATAACATGGCAGTTGTGGGCTTTCTACAGTAGACTACATTTGTGTTTCTAGCCAATGGGAGAGTGGGAATGTTTAGAGCAAAACAACTGTTTTTGCTGCAAAGTTTGTATACCCACAGGTGTACCATCTCCTAGGTTTTATGGTTTCTTCAGTACCTCTCCTTCAGCGCCGCTGAAGAATACCAATCCCTGTATACTTCTTGACAGCCATTTGAATTCTTCCATCTTGATTTCTCCAACAGACTGTTTCCCAGACAGATGCTGAAGGAGTAAATGTGAGTCCATCTGTCAGTGTAACTCAGTTCTCTGCTGGTCCAGCACTGGCTTCAATGGTGTAGATGGACTGCTGGGTGGGGCTACTGTTTCATATAGGTCAGATTCAGAATCTTTCCTCCATGCTGTAGGGCTATGTATGCAGTATCATTGTGGTAAATACATATATGTGTGTGTTCTTTCTCAGCTCCTAATATGCTTCTACGTCCTAAATAACACTATTATCATTGACTACTTGTGAAGGGTCCACTACGTATAACCATGTCTTATGTAACTGACATGCAATAATTCTAACACAAAACATCTAAAACCTTGGAGGTCACTAGTCAAAACAGTAACAATTTCAAAGTTGAAAACACACATTTTTTTCAGAGAGGTTAATCTTCTCCACACCTCTTAAGCCTCCCACACCCAACCTATCCATGTATCAGCTCTGAGATAGCACAAACTTGGAGGATAGTGTGAAAATGAGGAAATTGCAGCAATCACCTTCCTGTTCTTCTCCAAATCTAATTGCCACAACAGGCTGATGGTGATCATTTAGGTTTGACATTTTGAATGCTGATGAAATATCTGGTGATAAACAGCAGGGCCCCCATGTGAGGTTTAACAAGTGGCTGTAGCATATTCAAAGCCCATTCCTTCTGTCTAGGAAAGCAGAATATATCCTTATCTAGTCAAGGCTTTCCTCTGGATAGTCTTCCAATGATCTTGGGTCCATATTCAGGTTATATAGTATTACCTCAGTTTTAATCTTCTCAAAACAGAAAACACCATGCATGCTATCTGGAACTTGAAAACTAGGAAAGAAAGAAAAAAACAAGTGCTTACAAGGTATGTTTCACAACCATTGTTTTCACCAATTAAACATAGCGGCTGTGAGGTTGTTATATCTTTAACTAAGATATAGTTCATACAGTTCATTGGTGAGATTGTAATCCATTTCAATGTTTTAATAATGGGATAAAATGTGCAGTACTTTTTTTTTGGGGGGGGGCAGTAAGTACCAAGCTTCTGAGATACTACCCATATCCATATCCTGGTTCCTAGACTAATGCTTGCCTCTGTGCCAACAGGTCAAGGCAGAAATGACAGCAGATCTTCAAATTACGAATGAGTCACCTTCTACTTTGTAACACATTTAAAGAAGCTCTGTTCCATAACTGAGACGTTTACAAACTCTCCTCATCTGTTTATCAACTGGCAGTTCAATATTTCAGATAGAATATTCTTTTACTGCTGTTTCTTACAAATTAATTTCCATTAGTTTTAGTACATTTGCAGTACTGTGCAAGGCAATAGAAGAAATATAATTTCTCACACCATCCCCTAAATTTTACCCCTTGATTATTTTAAACATAATGTGAAAGCAAAGCAGGCAACACTGACAGAACAAATAAACAACATAACAGAATAAATATAACAGTGAAACATGTCAGTGATGGGCTTTATTTGGCACAAATGTTAGAAAAAGAGGTTTTTATTAACTGCTGCATTACAATGGCAGGTATGCATCTCTGTGTGGACGAGTCTCAACATGTCTAATGTTTGCTTAATGGAGAATCACATATCCAGAATATGATGACACAGTAGCATACAGGCATTGTGCTTGTCATTTGACTGACCTTACAGAATATGACACAGTTCTACAAAGGTATTGTGCTGGTCACTTGACTGAACTTGCAGAATATGATGATACAGTAACTCTCAGCATACTTCTCTACCTCTTAGCACAAGAAATCTGGACAAAGTCTAAAATGACAGGGGAACAAAGGCCCAAAAATAGGGGGAGATTTTAAATATCGCACTTATAAACCTAGAAAGGATTTGTGTTGGCATGCATTTTCTGAAGGATATGAAGTCTGAAACTGAAATGTATATCATTATTTAGAGACTTCAGTCCTCAGTGATTTACCAGAAAATGGCAAATTTTATGAGGAACAGACCAACAATATGAGGTAAAAACCTCAACATCCTGCAAAAATCTGGAGCGTTCATAGGTATGACACTCAGGGATTGCGCTGTCATCAAGGAGACTTTACAGCATATGATGACCCAGCAGTGCACAAGCATTGTGCTTCACATCTGACTGACCTTGCAGAAAAGGATACCAGCACAGTGCAAAGGATTTGTGCCTGTCACTTGACTGACCTTTTAGAGTATGGCACAGTAGAGTACAGGTATGGTGCCGGTCATCTGATTCATCTTATAGAACATGATGACACAGTACTGCACACTGCGTAGGCATTATTCCTGTCATCTGACAGACCTTGTAGATTATGACACAGTAGAGTACAGGCATTAGGCCTGTTACCTCACCGATACTGCAGAATATGACACTGTAGTGCATAGGCATTATGCCTGTTACCTGACTGACACTGCACAGTATGACACAGTAGTGTACAGGCATTATACCTGTTACCTGTCTGTTCTTGCAGAAAATGATGACACAGAAAAACACAGGCATTATGTCTGTCATCTGACTGACCTTGCAGAATATGGTGACACAGTAGTATACAAACATTGTGTCTGTCACCTGGCTGACCTTGAAAAGTATGACACAGCAGTGTACAGGCATTATGCCTGTCACCTGACTGATTTTGCAGAATTTGATGGATAAGCATTGTGCCTGTCTCCTGATTGACCTTGCAGCATATGACACAGTTGTGCAGAGGCATTGTGCCTGTCACCTGACTGATTTTGCAGAATTTGATGGATGAGCATTGTGCCTGTCTCCTGACTGACCTTGCAGAATGTGACAACACAGTTGTGCAGAGGCACTGTGCCTGTCAACTGACTGTCCTGCAGCACAAAGGAAACATCATAATGGTCTTGCAGGGAAGGGACAAGAAAGTCCCTTGATGGATGTCTTAGGAGTCTAGTTTCTTTAATATATTCTTCATGAAAAGACATATGAATACTGATAAATTATCATAATTATGTAAAGGAATTATGCAGACATCACTGTATTAAGTCTGTCAGCATGTACGTTAGTTATGCAGAGAAACCTAGCTGATCTGTTACGACACTGAGTAGGTGAGCAGCAACTAAACCAAATTTTAGTTCTACAAGAATCTTACAGTGTTCTACAGAAATGTATGTAGATTACCTGTGAAGAGAGAGCATACTGAGTCTGTACAGCTGCAGCTAGAAGTAATGCAGCTACCCCTGCCACTACCTCTTCCTTCACTTTCATCTGTGCTGTCCCATCAATTCCCACCACATCACTTTACTCCTCATATGTTGATCTGCATCCATGTCTCAAATTATGACAACATTTAAAGATCACATGGCTCTTTTTTAATTAATTACTTCTTCAATTTTGTGAAAGAGTCACCTTGCCAATCATATCTCTCCTTACCCTGTCATTCCTGTTCATTCTACCTCCTCTACCCCCAGAGGATATGATGTTGCAATGTGATGGCCCAGCAACACTCTTCTCCTCAAGGATGTGCATTCCCAAGGTCCTAAGTCCAGGCCACCTCTCATTTTCAACATTTATGTGACATTCTGTTAGGAGCAGTCTGAGGTATCTTAGGCCCATCCTGGAGGTAGACAGCTCTTTCATTGGATATTAAAGAGCTGAACAACTGAATAGTGACATATGCTCACAGAAGGGAAGAAGGTATTTTGACAGATAGAAATGATGATTGCTCCTGAAGAATAGTCAACATTTTTTGTGTCTTGATTGCTTGAAAGTATATCACCTGCATAAGCCAACAGCCCATAATGTGGATACGTACAAATGTACACATAACAAGTTTTGGTAACCTAGCACATGCTGAGTTGAAGGCTCCTCTTGTTTGGCTACAAACTATTTAAGCAGCAACTATGAAACTCTTTTGAGTGAATGTCTCATAAATACTTACACTAATGTTTCACATCTGTTACCAGCTATTATTTGGCAAAGATGCCGATCTTCGCCATTCACAATCATGAAAAAATGCACTTCACCTTCCCACAGGATAGCTGAGACTAATAAGGTCAAGTTATAGAGTTGCATGAGATAACAGGATATGCCATAATCAATCCAAGTAAATCAGTTAAATGACTCTCTTAGGTTTTCTGTCATTCTTCTTTTATAATCTGTATTTATAGCCTTAGACATATAGCGAAAAACTAAAAAGTAAGCAGGCATTTGTTTACATTACATCTAGAGTAATACAATGTGCATATAATTCGCATCTGAACTGTGCAAACCACCCACTCATGAGGCAATGGAGACAGAGAGAGATAATGTACAAGTACTACTATATATTATGAAACAATAATATAAGAACTAATGGATTTCTATAAGAATAAAGCCCCTGGTATCTACACCCCTGGCTAAATGTTGGCAGTCTCACCCACTACCCGTTTCTTCTTCTCTCTGGCATTATTATCATCATATGCTACGATGCTTATTGGACTGTCACTAAACCTTTGCCTTTCTGCCTCACATTACATCTTCAAGGAACTTGTCCATCATGAAGGGGACTCATCTGCACTGCCTTACTGCTGAGTGACAAAACTAATCCACTTGCCTTTTGCAGAAGATACTAGTTTGAACCATCTTCATTTGTTTTGTTTTTTTTACTTCTAATCAGCTTTCTCAAACATGGATTTCTGTAACTCATGATTTACCTAGGCCTTCATGGCACCTCTTCATTTTTAGGCTGTTACATTTACTTAGAAAATAGGCTTTTTATTTATTGGCATCTAATTGGCTAAAACAGTATAAATGAAGTGGTCTAATCTATGATAGATGCCATGTAAATAAAAAAAAGTGATTGTAAGCTTTTGTGCTTTGCTGTCACTTACCTTAGCCTTCCATGCAAACAACTGACTTAATTATTTATCACAAACAAGGTCGTTACATTTAAACAGAAAACAAAGGCCTCAGTTAGGTCCTAAACATAGTTTTCTCTTAAATAACAAATCTGGATCTATACTGCACCATTGTAAATGAGAATTCTCAAAATAAATTGCCAAAAAGTTAGCAGTAAACGTGCTATTAACCGAGCAAAGTAGTGTTACCAGAGTAATAATAGATTTATAACAACATTAAAAGAACACATAAATGTTAGTTTATTTGATGCGGGGGATTCAGAAAATTGTGTTCTGCACAAGAACACTTGTTCATCCACCTAACTGAATAAACTACTGGAAACTTCAGTAAGGCATGTTTATTACTCCCACAATGAGGGTATCAGAGAAAGAGTCTCCTGGAATCGCTAGCTAAAGTGATTTTATCTGGACTAATCCATTGTACTTGGAAAATTGTTTGAAGAGGTAAATTCAGCCTGAAAATATGGACATAACTCCAGAAATAAGGGCATCCTAAATCAGGCCTGAAAACATGAGTGCTCCTTCAAAATAGGAACAGTTGATAGATCTGATCTTGACTGTCTGGTGACCAGACACATCCTAGAACGGTATAGGGAGGATTTAGTAGTCTGTGCTACCTCATAACAGATGGAAAGTCTGGAAAACATAGTTTAGACATGCAAAAAATGACCATAGTTGTTAAATACTGTTTAGACATACAAAATGTATGTTTTTTATTCTTTGTAGTTATTTATTTACTCTTAGTAACTGGAGAAGTAAATAGGACCAAAGGCTATTTTTCTCTGATGACTTGGGCATAGGCAAAGTAACTATATATAATACATTAAACAAGTAAATTAAAAAAACTCAGTGATGCAGTAACCTGACATAAATCTTTCATCAGGCAGTAGTTAAGAACCCAAATCCAAATTCAGTATAGTAGAAAAACAGTGTCAATTAAGGCTAATCAAATAAATACTGGAGCAAATAGTATCTAAAATGTAGGTCACAGCACTTTTAATGTGGTAAAATGCACCTCTAAAACTTAAAAAAAATTTGGAGATCTGGTACTGCTTAAAGAAAATAATTTTTAAAAGAAAGGAAAATGATCCTATGGTTCAGACAAACAAACATGCAACCAGAATTTTCCTGAGAAGGGCTAGGATTCTGAAAGGTTACTGCCAGTGGTAAGCCCTTTTCACCACTGGTAGTAGCCTTTTCTAAAATTTTAGACAGCCCTACCACACTGCTTACCTTGAAGAGGTGCAACACTAAGGGGGGCTGACTCTTTGGTGGCTGACCATGAATAATAATGAGGCATTCTGGGGAGAGGTATATGGAAATTGGCTATGTGCATTTCTGCTGGAAATGTCTGCATAAAGTACTTCATGCAGCCAAGTAAAGTCAAAAGAACCATTCTGCTACACAAATCCTTACCACCACCTATAATAATTAACTTCCCAAAAGCTTGTGTTCACTCATTACTTTCAAGGGGTGAGATCATATTAGAGGTAAGTGCTGGGGAGTTTAGCGGATTGGTAGTGTTGGGGAACATGTGTGTTGCTACATGTGTAAGTGTGTGTGTGTGTGTGTGTGTGTGGAGGGGGGGTGTGGCTGCCATATCTCTCTAAACTACCCTTGACCACAAGAAATTCCTGCAATACTGGGAACTCCCCTTGACTAATGAGTAATTCCTGAAATTATATCTCTCTCACTTATCTCAAAGACTGGTGATATTTAAGCAATAACCAACGACGTTGGTGTGTTATATTGAATACCCACAGTTGGTGTGGTTTAATCACGAGTGCGAAGCTCGAGTGATTAAATAAAGCCAACTGTGGGTAAATTTCAATATACCACAACCACGGAGTCAGTTATTGCCATTATACAATGACCTTATTTAAGAAAAAAAAAACATACTTTTCTTAAATAATGTCTTTGTATAATGCTTTGGTGCTGCCCTTCTGGGTTTTTCTGGTATCCTGGGGCTTTTTCTGATGTATTGTGCATGTGTATGGGACTTGTGTTGCTTTTTTTTTTTTTATTGATAATAAAAAAAGAAATCGGGAGACTTTTTACGTTCGGGAGAGCTGGGACAGACAAAATAAAAGGATAATCAGGTAAGTTTCTTTAGTTTTGCAGAATGTACCTGATTATCCTATTATTTTTGTGTCCGCCATCTCCCTCATTTGTTTCAGGTCTTCTCTTTTCTTTTTTTGTGCAAAAAAAGAAAGAAAAGTAAAAAACAAAATATGAGATATACTAATGGGAAAACGTCCGGGTGACCAGACCTTTTTCCGTTAGTATATTCTCGGATTTACAATGGGCATGCTGGTTGGGCTGGCAAATCAGCGTACTCATTTTTGAATATTAATGGACAGTCATTGTATAATTTGGAATAGATTACTTCTTGAGATTAAGAAAAGTGAGAACTTCATGGGCTGAGGAAAAAGTCTTCAATCTTGAACTCTTGGAGTCAGCAATGCTAAATGGCCATATGTCCTTAATGCTAGTACACAACTTATGATAAAGTTAATAAAGCAACAAGTCTTGCATTCAGATTCATATAATGCACAACAAGGAGAATGAAATTGCAATGTCTGGCAGTGTTGAATGACTGCAATGACTGATTTATGATGAGTAATACATCAGGAACATTCTATAATATCAGGGAAAAGTAAGAGGCATGGCAATCTATGTGTGCATGTGCATGTGTATGTGTATGTGTGTGTGTGTGTGTGTGTGTGTGTGTGTGTGTGTGTGTGTGTGTGTGTGTGTGTGTGTGTGTGTGTGCACATGTGCGTGTGTGCGTGTGTGTGTTTGTAGCAGAATGAATAAGGGGGAGTGCCTGTGCTCAAATAATGCCTTGGCCACTTCACAAAGCCATCAGAAAAGGGTATGTTAGTGTCTACACTAATCACCAAGTTATTCAGAAACATGCCAGTTAGTTGATAATGATGCCTTTCCTCATTATGGCTAATGTGTATCTGAATTATTGGTTTCCATGTTTGCATTAACAGGCCCTTTTTGCTGCAGCATTACCAATCACGGCTGGGCCTGTTTCTGAATCCTAGTCCAGGTGATGGCCAAGCACCCATAGATAGTGCCAGTAATACGGAGACGTGACTGTTTCGGGAAGTCTTTTTTCAATAGATTTGTATGAGAAGCTGTTGAATGATAGAAAGCAGTGGCATGAAATGTTCTTTGGTTGGGAAACAATTAAAGAAGAAAAGACTGCTAAATATGTCTGATGAGTAAGTCATGACATTTGTTATGTGTTTTTCTTTCATTTGTCCTGTGAAAATTTATATGTTCTTTTGTAGAATCTTATACTGATTTCAAAAAATAAAAGTTCTTTTTAAACTGACTCACTTTTCTGAACAAATGGCAACGTTATATTGTTGTGTCTCAACAGGCAGAATGACACCTACTGAACCTCTTTTTTTTTTTTTGACTAAGAAAAAACATCAGGTTGCTGTGAGGCAACAGAATGACACTTGCTTTTCAAACCACTCCTGGCTACATGAACTTTATTTTCTAGATATAAAAAGCCTGGCTTTTGAGTGTGGTACATCTACTGTGTGCGCTTATGTTACAGTATACTGTTTTATGTGTAATGATTTTAGCTGGTCACCTGAGTCTAGTAAAAAACTATTGAAAATCCAGATAATAGATGATATAAAACAGATGATGGTAGTAACAGCTTCATTAATCCAAAACAAGGTTAGCATGCTGAAATATGTGTATTTTTATTAGTCGCGTGTTTGTTGATCCATCTGATAAAGAAAAGGATCT
This sequence comes from Protopterus annectens, assembly GCF_019279795.1. NCBI lineage: Eukaryota > Metazoa > Chordata > Ceratodontiformes > Protopteridae > Protopterus > Protopterus annectens. The sequence continues at coordinate 409,384,708 of NC_056747.1, read as the reverse complement.
GAAGGAGCAAAATTTCAAATAAGACGATCATATAAAGATAACTGACTTTATAACTTTTACTTACAATGGTTAAAGGTGTGTTCAAGATACTAAAATGTGAAAGGGTGATATAGGGAGCAATAACAGTACAAAGTTAAAACACATATAAAGTGAAAACTGCCTTTAGAGATTCCAGGCCTGATCTCCATTGATACCGACAGTGAAACTCAGAATGTAAGCTCACAATGAAAGAATAAGGTAGTCAGATCTAACAGCTAAGCAACAGACCATACAATTACAGGCTTTACTTGTATACATGGCAGAAGAACAGGTCACCTGCATTTATGAAAATAAAATATGTCCAGATGACATGTTACAGGATGCAGTAGAAGGGAACAGCAACTTTGAGCTGAAGGAAAAATGGTGACTATGAGACATACAGGTTAAGAATGCCATGCAAATGGTAGATGAGTCCATGCAAATGGATCATACAAGACTAAAGGCAAGTAGCAAGAAACTGGACGTTTATGGATATTAATACAGAGGATAATGAGCAGGTTGTTGATCAGAACTGACTTATGTGTTCGAGTCATGGATGCAAAGAACTTCACCTTGACATCAAAGCTCAAGAGGTGAATCTTGGCATCTATATCAAGAATGCATAAAAAGCCAGTTATGATCAGATACCCAATCAAAATTCTTTGTAGTGCATGGAGCTTTATCTGTACCATGTACTACTGGTTACAAAAGAAAATAGTAAAGCACAGTGAGCTCTGACAGAAAGACAATGTAAGGCATTACGAGTGCTATCAGAAAGGCAGTATAAGAAATTATGGGCACTGTTAGTTTAAGAGATTTTGTTATGTTGTAAAAAGCCAGGGTTACATTACTGGATAAACAGCAGATAAAAACATATCTGTATTTTATTCTGCCACTGTTGTTTGCTGGCAAGTAACTTTTAACTCTGGACTGTTACTGCTCTCTATATCACTCTTTCACATCTTAGTTATCTTAAGCACACCTGATTTTTGGCAATCTTGTGTGATAGTTATAAAGATATCTTTATTTACTGCCTAGTATGATACCCAATCTTAACAAGTGAAGCACGTCTGCTTAACATTTTTTTAAGATTTGGTCTCTTACTACAGAAGCGCTTAACTGATTTGTCTTTTTCTGGACATTGGAACACGATCACCTTGCTCCATGCACTACAAATAGATTAAACAAAAATAAGGCAATCAGATGTCAGTGGAGTAGTAAAGGAAAAAAAAAAAAAACTATCTGTGTCAGAAATAACCCTAGGCAAATTACTAGACTTTTCAATGTCATTTGACATATCAGAAATTCAAGCTAAGATAACACCTGAATGCAAAGAAAAGTGACAAATAAAACAGAAGCTAAATGAAAGTAAAGACAAAAAGTGAAAGAAACAAGACAATCTATAAATACATACAATAGTAAAGAGAGTTATAGAATACAGTGCAGATACTCTGGCGGTCAATACTTTCATAGGAAACATTGGCCATCTTTTGATAAGCTGTATGCAAAGTGCAAGAACTAATGGATTTCTGTGTTACAAAAGGAGGATGACATATTCTCACATGCAGTGGTAGTATTCCTTAACAAGATTTTAATATCTGGTGTACTACAGTTAATTAAAGCAAATAATCATCCTCGTTTTAACAGTCATCACTTCAAGCAATTTTGTGAGTGCCAAGGCAAAATCCACAGAAAGGTAACTTTTCTATGCTCAGAAGTCATAAGCTACTTGAACATTTCATGTAAAACACAAGCAAGGCAGTAAGAACTGGCAAAAGAAAATGCATCTCCTAGTAGCAGCAGTTAAATAGAACATCAAAAGGTTACAGAAATTCAGAACCTCCTAATATTAGAGCAATACCTGCCTGCTTACAGTTTACATGCATTTTCAAGAATAAAAATCCCTGGTCGACTTCAGGTAACAGGAGATGAATTTGTAAGGAGAAGCAACTTCAGGAAGAAAGATCAAATGAAGAGATGTAGAGATGTGAAAAAGGAGGTCAGAGAGACATTCTAATTATAATGGGCAGATTACATTGGTGAGTGGTGAGTATTATTGCAAGCATGAAATTTCATTTATTTCAGAACCCTGCCTTATATAAGACATATAGGGGTCAAATAAGAATGGTAACCCATGGAAGGTTTCCCATTACCAGACAGTACTCATTTTTAAATATGTGCCCTGGCAATAGTGATGAAGAAATTGACTCTGACTTTGATAATTAATAACATACTGCAGCACATCCATGGACAACATATCCTTTTTACCTACCAAAGTACTATAACAGTCATTACCAAAAAAAAGTCATCCAGGGCAGCCTTAAAAGAAAACAAACTACCACTGGCTTTTAAGGAGTCTGCATGTCCTCCCCGCGGTCGAGTGACGTTAAAGACATGCAGGTAGGTGCGTGAGTGGACATGCCTTCTTTGAAGGTTGGGCATCAGGCTGGCACCTCGGCACCATAAAAATCCACTGCCAATCATTAGCGGACTGGAGTTCCGCTGTGGGGACCCCTAACGGGGAAAAGCCGAAAGACATTACTAGAAGAGAATTCTATGCACTCACTACCCTATCTCCGTGAAATAGACATTCTACTGTTCATATAATAAGATTGCAGCAATCTTTGTGAACATGGTATTGCACCCTTCTTTAAGACTATACACATAGACAAAAAAGAGCCGTTTGATGCTTTATAAACCTGAATTAAGTCACGTTTCTGCTGTCTGCAAGTTATATAGAACATGTTGCCTCAGTGTCACAGTGTTGTTCTCTGTATACTATCTTTTATTCATAAATGAATTAGGCATATCTGCACTGCATGCACTATATATATATATATATATATATATATATATATATATATATGTGTGTGTGTGTGTGTGTGTGTGTGTATACATGCACACACATACATACAAGGGAGCCTACTCCCTTAATCATGGAATCTCATATTACTAGTGCTTCTTTATCGTTTATAGCTATAACAAGAGACTGAATATTCCTGGCTGTTAGTCTGATCAGTTGTTAAATAGTTAATGAACATTTATTTTTTTATCTTTAGCCTCTCTGTTTCTTTCTGATACAGTCTTCGTCACTTTTCTTTTTTACAGTAACGCATCTATATGAGTTTGACACGTGTCTCTTGCTATTTCATTTCTCCTCCCAGTTGTTTCTTCTTTTTTTCCTGCATATGCCCTGTTGCATCATTTACCATTTTGCCATTTCTCACAGATCTGCGTTAAGTCCTTTGTTGTCTCTTTCCCTTTATCCCGCTATATGTCTACAATATATGCTGGTATGTGTTCTGAAACACTTGTACCACTGAATTATTTCACTTTCCTTCTAGTAGTGGCATGTTTTGAAAAGTTCATTGCTTGTGTTTTTCTCTCTTCTTGTTTATCTACATCTAAATTGTGTAGAATGTCATCAATGCCAACATTTTCCAGGCTTGATGAACCTGTATACTAAAATTTACATGGAGTTCCTGCTTGAGGTTCATAATTGTCTTTAGTTTCCTCGTCTAATTATCATATTTTATCTGGTTTATTTTTCTGTGATCTCCTTACTGCTCCAAGGTAATTTATCTTCAGCATTTATTCTTTTTTAATGTCTTTCACCTTCATTACTACCTCTTCTCCTTATTTGTTTTATTATTGTATTAGTCTTAACCATGTAGCTCTGTTTTTTTGTTATCTGAGTATATATTTCTGTGAATACACTAATGAAGTTAATTTGCTTTTTGTGTAGGATGGCAGGGACTTTCACTAAGTTTTTTTTTCATCTTGGATACTTTCTGTGGTTACATCTCTTATATGAAACAAATTTGTCTTCTTCCTATATAGAAACACTTCCCTCTGTGTGTGTTAATTTTAATTCTGTTATTTCTAATAATTCTTTTTCTCCATTCATTAATGAAGAAGACACCATCTTTAGGCTCTATGTATTACACAGTTAAAGTTAAAATCACTTATGTACTTCTTACGACAAATAACATCCAACATGCCTTTTATTCTTTTCATAAAGGGAGCAAGGTATGGCTATTACCCTATAAAAAGGACGTGTAATAATTACCAGAAGGACAAAATTCTTAAGATATTTGTTATTTAATATTGAAATCATCATGACTAATATCTGTACTTCTGAAAAAGCTCTCCTTCCTTTGACAGGATATACAGATGTGAAAAGCAAGACCAAGGAATATTCTTATTATAAAGAACAGATTATATTGGTAAAGAATGAATGCCCTTCACTGACTTCGAAACCATGTGATATAAAGACATTAAGGGACCACTCATTATTGTGACTGAGTGACAGCAGAGACCTCAATGCACAAAAGTCATTACCATTATCACCAAAATTGGTGAGTCATTTACATAAAAGGGAAGCATATTACTGTTGGAATATTACTGTCCTGTTAAAGAATAATTGCAGTCACATGTTCAACTCGTCTTTGGGTTTACACAGCTCTTTCTTATAATCTGGCAAATTCTGACAATGGATATGTGACGTCCCCACACTAAGCCACTAATCAAGGAGCCTGAATCCTTACCACTGACACTGGAGAGTGACGTTCACTTGGAATACAAATGGTTACACTCAGTATTTACAGATGCAGACCTCTCTGCATCAAGCACAATTTCCTTTAAGAGCACCCAGGGAACACGCTCAGTCTGGGGACTGGTTCTTCTATATATTTGTCCAGACCCCCAGTAAGACTCCCCACTGGGTTCCAAGCTAAGTCCTCCTACACCCTCTCTGTGAAACCAGTGCTTTGTGTCCCTGCTCCAAGCAGCTGACACACACTCTTTGAGATTTGATTTGAGCACACACATACACACGTACACACATGCATACACACGCACAAACACATGCGCACATACTCACACACATGCACACGCACCCACACACACACCCACACACCCACACACACCCACACGCACACACACCCACACACACACACACACACACACACACACACACACACACACACACACACACACACACACACACACACACACACACACACACACACACACACACCTGGGAAAGGATGGCACAGATTCACCGGCTGTGCCCCCTTCTGCCCAGACTATAATGTAGTTATCACTGTCACCAGACCCTCTGCCATCTACTTTAAGGCTCTTATAAGGTTACCCAATTATATTGAGTGAAATTAATATTAATACAAATGGTAATGTTGACCAAACAGCAAGGCTTTCAGGGGTGTCCAGAGTTATCACCAAATAAATATCGCAAATACTCTCAAAACTTAAATATTTTCTAAAAAGGACCAGCCACAATGAAAAGTTTAAATATATTTAATAAGAAATAATAAAAAAAACACAAAAGTACTAAATATCTATTAACAGTAAGCACCAGAGTTTCAGTCACAGGGAATATTAAAAATAACACCGATGGAAAATTTCACACAGTATTTAGCTAATCTCGCTATCTATTCCTGATTGACTAAAATAATTACTGTTTCTACTTCCTGAAAAGAGCAAGGCAAGATGAGTGAGTAGTCCTTGTTGTCAGATTCAAGACAGAATACAGAATGCTGCTGAGACTTCAGTCTCCTCTAATATTAAAACATTATTTCTGTACAAAATGACATCACATACATCTGGTCATCTGACTCTGTTTCTCATGCTGTCACTAGAACATATCAGGGTTTAGCACCTATGTGCTACAATACACACAGATAGAGCTTTGCTCACATGTGGTGCAGCTGCTGGAAATCATAAAACCATAAAACCATTTCACTCTTCCTACAGGAGCTACCAACAATTCTCTAATCCAAACATTGCATCTCTGGCTTCATTCAAAAATATGGGATAACATCTTTATGGCTTAACCCATAAAGTAATTTAGTTTCAGATATATTTTTGCAAAGTCAGGTGGGTTAAGATTAACCCCTTCACTTCCAGTATTTGCTATTACAATGTATATATTTAAACAGTTACAATAATGCATGTACATTTATTTTCCTTTAAGCTGGGTACACTGTTGATACATTTTTAACATAAGCAAACCTCACAAATACATTTTCAGCACAAGCATCTGTACAAATCAGTTTGATATACAAATGACATATAATTATTTACAAAGTTCCATCTAGCTGTGCTTGCATATGTTACAAATCCACTGCCCTGTTTCTCCTGGCATGGCTGGCAGTACCTCCTATTGTCACAGGATTATCAAGAAGCCAAACATTAACAGGCTAAGCTGGCTAAATGTTTTATTACACAGTGTAATTGTCATAGGGTAAGTGTAGTTGTGGTGCAATGTCTATAATACAAATATTTCCTTGTACACAGGAAGCCCTAGAGAACATAAGCTACCAAGTTAGCTGCTGAATATGCCCCCCCCCCAAAAAAAAAATAAATACATAAAAATTAAGAATAAAGTGAGCCCATATGAAAGGCAAATGTTTGACCTTTTCTCTGATGAAATCCTAAGACTTATTAACAGAGAAAACCAATAACATCTGTCTGATTATTACAGTTAAAATTTGGTAATAAGTGTCCCACAGGTTATTACTGCTTACTCTACTCTGCCACAAAATATAAAACTGGGTGCATGAGCAAACATTGGCAAACATTTCACTGATCCTAATTCCAAACAATTCTGCAGTGTGGCAAGCCCTCCTGTACCAGCCACATGAGTGGCTGCATCCACCACACTTCAAGCCTCTCAATATATACTAATTCAAGATTACACAATTGTGGGATTAAGGACTGTTAACATGGACAAGCTTCACTGAAATGAGGAATCAACAGAATAAGACAGATTATTCCTATTTAACTAATACTGTTGGAGAATGGGGCACACTAAGTTACAGGAGATAGGATGGTGATACATGTATGTGTGTGGGGGAGGGAATCAGACCCAAATCATACAAAGAACATTAGAAAAGCTACTGATGAATATTCTGTAATTTGCTTAAATTTAAGTTTCGCTATACTTTCTAGATGAACAGCATATTAGCTTCAGCAGCACTGTTACTAAAAATCCATACTGAAACAATTTCTCATGTTAACAAACTTTAGTATTATTACTACGTAATTCTCACTGCTCTGATGATCCTGATAGTCTACATGAAGAGGTTTAGTGCAGTACACTCTTTTGAAGAGTATCCGAACCTTTAAAAGGATGTACCACCTTGAATATCTTGCCGAACTTTTTAACTACAGTTTAACATTACTCACAACTGCATAGGCTGACAAGCAAGAACAAACAAATTTAGACTTAACAATAAAATGATTTGCTTTTTTTCTCTCAGTATGCTTTGCCTATCATTGCAGTTAACTACTGACTGACTGCTGGGCTGAATATTTATTTATTTTTTACTTGCACTTTGTTGATCTTTTCATCTTTGTGACACTTACATTTACTGCCATATTAAGGTTCTTGATACTGTACTTGTTTTACTGTCATCACTTTGTGGTTTCATATTATTATTAATCATTAGTTTCTCCACTTACTGATTTATTTATTTGGGATAGTCCATCTGGTCCAGCAAAAGCAAACTCTTTTTCAGTGGAGGCCCGAGTAGAAAAGCTCCACCATACAGCAAAATGAAAAAGAATTAAAATTTGAGTCAAAATCAGGCACAGTTAAGAGGCATACCCCCAATGCTGACAGAACTGGAGGAAATTGTGAAGGTTAAGGAAATTCCTTCTGTAACAGCTCATAAAATGTTTTGAGCGACTGAGAAACATCAGTGTGCTCCTACTGAAAACACTGGCACGTTCTGGAAATAGTCTCAAAGACACAGGAACTCAAACGAGAGAGTCAGAATCTAACTGAACTCTCCTCTGAGTCTGAATCAGAAAACTGAGGAGGAAACCTGTATCTGTCCTTTCATCTGCTTTCCCGGATTCAGAATCCTGAATCTCTTTATGAAAGGACTGTCATCTATGATTCTCATGATAACTTTGGCAAGACTCCACATAAGAAAGATATAATGGTATCTGAAGTCTCTCTGGTCCTAGCATCAACATCCCTTGTCTTTTCAAATACTAGTGCTGGGGTTGGTCAATAGAAAAATTACTTGGTGGAGACAGCAAATATCCTAAAGTCTGGTCTCCATTTATCCCTCCCTATTCCAAAGTTAGTCATCTCAGACATCTAAGACTTTGACTATGCTTGGGAAGCAGTTTCAGGGGTATAATAGTGCAAGGTGTTTGGGGAAACCTAGGACAGATGCAAGCATGTAACTATGAAAGAGATGCTTGCCATGATCGAGGCATTCAACTCTATAAATTATCTTTGGTCCCTGGGACCTCTTCAAGTTATTTCAGACAATACCACAGTCAGGTGCTACATCTTCAAGCAGGGGGTTCTAGGTCATACTCCCCTTACAGATTAGTCATGTTAGTTTGGGATATAGGTTCACAGCACAATCTCACTCTACAGGCATCCATCATTCCATCAGAACAATACTGTGTGTCAGACAAGCTGAACAGGACAGGGCAGACCCTCACGTATGCAAACCAGACCGGGGGGCTTCCAAAATTTGATCCATATGTGGGGAGTTCGTCTAGTAGACCCATTTTCCTCCTCCCTTAACAATCATCTGGAAAGATCCTGTTTCAGGATTCCATGCTAGAAGGCCTGGAAGACAGATGCCTTTTTTCTTTGATAGGAATGTTCCTGTATGCTTTCCCTCTTTCCAGTGATTTCCAGGGTATTTCTGAATATTCAGGAGGCATCTCCCAATATCTTTGTGGTGACTCCCTTGCTGCCAGAGGCAATTACCAGAAGCTTTCTCATAGAATGGATCTACTCACACAAGATCAGAGGTGTTTGATACACCCTGACCCCAATCAACTTGAACCGACTGCCTGGATGATAGGGTCTTATTTTCCTTTAAGCACCTGTTTACTCAGGAAGTGCAGTGGGTACTAATGGAGACAAAAAAGCCTGCTACAAGAAAATCATATATTAGCAAATGGAAAAGGTTTTTTAGTTGGTGTCATCCATTCAGGGCTAGATGTTCTCTGGTTTTACAATATTTGTGTGACTTACTATCTTATGGCCATTCTTAGTCCTCCATCAAGATACATTTATTGGCCATCTCATCATGTCTACCAGTGGATCCTCCTCTCCTCTCCTTCTTCAAGGCTTTCTCATGCCAAAATGAGAAAGAGGTTTTACTTAAGAGGCCTCCAAGAAAACCAGTGGTCTCTTCTTGGCATCTTAATTTTGTGTTAGAGAACACTTGTTCCATTTGAACCAGCTAATCTGGCTAACTTGAGGTTCTTAACATGGAAAACAGTTTTACTGATTGCTCTGACCTCTGCAAGAAGAGCATCAGAGTTGTAAGCTCTTATGGTGAGTTGACACCATCTCATTTTCCACAGAGATGGGGTTCCTTTGAGAACAAATCTGTCTCTTATGCCTAAAGTGGTATCCGAGTTTACTTTAAGCCAAACTATCCATTCCTCCATTTTATTTACTGATCTTAAAAGTGAGGAAGAAAAGACACTCCATACATTGGATGCCCATTGACAACTCAGGTACTATCTTGGCAGAACTGAATCTTTCAGATCTTCGGATCTGCTGTTCTTTTCTTGTGAAGATGAGAAGAAGGGACAACTTGTGTCAATACAGACAGTTTCCAAATGGTTGGCAAAGGCTATTACTTTTTTTTTATTTTTTTTTTTTAATACTCACCAGAAGAAAATTTTTCCAGGCAGGGTCAAGGTCCATTCAACAAGGACCTTGGCTTCATCTATGAAGTTTTGGAAAGGGTTGGGTTCTAGAAGTATTCTAGAAGCTGCATCTTGGTCCTCTAGACATACATTCACAAAGCACAATAAGCTTGGTTCTTTCTCTAGGTCTAGATCAGGCTTTGAATGGTCCATACTCCAGGGGCTCCCGAGCTCTTCTCCTTTCACCTTTAAAATGCAGTGATCTATGCTAATCTATCCATGTACCTAAGGCTACCACAGCAGTGATCAGTATGATGAACACAGTACAGCTGTGTATGTAAACATACCATAACAGTAGATGTTTGAATGATCGCTGTTGCAGCAGCTGCTCCCTCCTGCCATCATCCTTATTTTTAGTGTGTTGTTTATGTCACAGTGTGGTTGTTTATTTTTTGATCTTCCTACCATTGTCCTTTCAGGGTTCAGGCTTCCTGTCTCTGTTGGCAGGATAGTTCTTAAGGGTTTGGTGCCCAAACCTATCTTTTAGTCAGCTCACCTGCCTGACAGTTTGGGCAAGTGGAAGGTGCACTGAGGCTTTGGCAGCTAGCCAGCTGTTACATTCTTGGCAGGATATAACATATATAGTAAATATGCTACTGCAGCAGTGATCATTCGAACAGCTACTGTTATGGCAACTTTACTTACACAACTGTACTTTCCTTTGGGAAGGAAGCAGTACATAATGATTTTAACTGATTGGCATTATTTGCAACTTCCACAAAAAGAACAAAACCATTTGCAGCATGTGTGTATAATCAGGCCTGAAAATATGTTCTTGCTTTTGTTGAAATAGTTCAGACTAAGTTATAAACAGTGTATAAGCCATATTATTAGCTAAGAGGAATATTCCATGCAGATTATAGAATTTTCCAGTAGAGGGCATTATTAAGTATGCTGAAAGTGCTATTTAATGATGCTGCAAAGAGAAAAAATATGAGATCTAAGCGATGATGCAAGTCATGAAATTGTGCCTAGTGTCAAACAATCAAATCCACCAGACACCTGGAATTTCCCTAGCTGCTGGGTTCACTGCTACGATTTCTGTTAGGGTTTTAAACTTACTATAATGCAGCAGCTTGCCTAATAACCCAAACTGACTATTAGGCATGCTTTTTTCATGAATTACTTACCCGACTTCATTTAAAGAACCTGCAGTGCAAGGTCATTTCATCCCAAAGTGCCACAAGATGCCAGAGGAATTTCTCAAGGTCACACAAAAGGATGTTATAGCAGATAAAATCTAATTTGCAACTTTCCTAATATAAAAAATGCAGTCTTGTTACATTCACATGCATGCTTCATACTTTGAGGTGCTACTGTGAGCTTTTAAAGGATAAAAACTAATAAGCTCAGTTGTAGAAAGATATCACATACACATGTGCATACGTAAATGCATAGTAATGCCTGAACATGAGTGTACACTTATATGTGCGCGCGCACACGCACACACACACACGCACACGCACACGCACACGCACACACACACACACACACACACACACACACACACACACACACACACACACACACACCTCTAAATGTTCATTAGAATGCTTAGGAAATATTAAAGTATGTGTTGTACTGCAGAGATTGCAGTAGATTACTCATATCCCTTAAAATATTCTTCTGAAGTCTTCTGGAGTATCTAAATATATATTACCATTTTGGGGTCAATGATCATGCAGGTAGGAGACATAGTAGAGACTGCTATAACAGACACTAATGTAGTAAATATTTTGAACTATGTTTTGGATAGTGAAACTGTTAGCCTGGTAATGAAAGGTTTGAATTTTGTTCCCAATACCTTTATGGAAAAAATGCTCAAACTGAACTGTTCTCTTTGTGTAGAAAATTAAGATCAAACAATTTTTTATTTAAACAAATAAATGTAAGAAATGATTCATGATTCAAATTTGAGTTACTGTTGAGATAGCAAGAAGAAAGGTGAAAATGAATCGTAATTTGTTTATTCATGCAACTAATCTAATAATGAAGCAGTAATATAGGGGATGGTTTATAGAGCATGTTTCTGGAGCTGAATTATGGCAGAATAAAGCTGCCACTTTTGAAAACAGTTAGCCATGTTCTCCCTCCTAAGTTAAATGGAATCATCGATATTTTCAAAGTAATTTGCAAAATGGTGTTAAAGAAAGCATTTATAAAATAAAAGTATCCACTGATGCTGTATAAATGAATGAAAGGTCCATTAAAAATTAAAACAATGTAAGAATGAAGTTGTCATTTGTCAGACTGAAAAAGGTGGGGACACAGCCATTTAAATAGTTGCAAGTTGATGGCAAGAGCAGCTATCATAAGAATGAATGTTCTTCCTAGAATGTTATATATTTTTAGAGCTGCACAACTCAGAATTACCAAAACATTCTTTAAACAGCTTCATATAAGATTGGGAAGATTTCTTTGGGAACCTAGGAAGACGAGAATTTCATATGAAAATTGATGGCTCCAAAAATAAGGGGGCTGGAATTACGGATTTCGAAATGTACTATTTAGTGATTCAGGCCAATAGGATTTTAAAGACGTCTTACTTCGATAGTGATAATAGAAAATGGACACCCAAATGGGTGCTCTTAACGTACAAGCATATAAATGAAGTGGGAGTCAACGCTAAAGCATTACCCTTTTTAAATAATTGGACAATGAGTAAATATAAGCTAATGGAGCACATCAAAAGTTATGTAACGGCAATTCAAACTCTTTTCGCTTCCTTAAATTTACTAAAATATATGATGGTTTTCCAACCGTTTCATAGGAACCCAAATTTAACAATTGGTGGTCAATTGATTGATCTAAAGAAATTCCCTTTAATCATGGAGTTAACTGTACTCGATTTATATCCTTTTCTAGGAGTACCAGTACAGGATATTTTAAAAGAAATAGAACTCCTATTTCCTATTTAATTATAGTAAGACAGCTAAAAGACTTGGTTATAAACTATTTTAACAACTTTGAAATGAAAGGGAAGATTTAATCATTTCTGTAATCTATGGGAAGCGCTGTTGCAGGATAGAAAATATATAACCGCAGCATATAAATTGATAAAAGAGAGGAAGTATAATAATTATATTCTTTTATCGAGTTACTGGAGAGAGAAATTGATATTCCCAGACGACAATAAGATATTGGAGGCATTTAAATTAACATTAAAGTCCGTATCCCTTCAGAAATTGGTATTTACGCAGCTGATGATATTTAACAATGCATACTATACTCGTCTCACTTTGCACAAATTTGATGCGAAGAATTCACCCATATGCCCACATTGCTTTGATCAGACAGCAGATTTGCGTCACATGTTCTGGAGTTGTAAGTGCATTTATAAATTGTGGAATTCATTAAAATTGCAGTTACAAAAAATGGGTTACCAAAATTCAACACTCTCTTGGGAGTTTATGATTCTTCATATTCCCCAGGAGAATCTAAATAAATCAAAAACGATTGTAATTATGAATATTTGCCTATTAATGAAATTATATATAGCCACAAATTGGTTGAACCCACCCCAGACATCGTGGGAAAATTTCAGATTGTTGGCAATAAAACACATCTTAGCGCATAAACTGTTAATTAGTGATCACAAGAAAAATATCAACAACATAAAAATCTGGGAGCAAATTTTTAATATTATTTTGGCTTAAGAGGTTACTATCCACTTTTTCTCGGGAACCAGAATATAGTCTAAATCAACCTTAAATTAGATAGAAAATGTACAGAAAAGACAGATTGTAGGCTTGGATTTGTTAATGTTGAATTTATTTTTTTTTTTTTTTATTATTTTCCTTTTGATTGTTAGTGCTGTACCTTTGATCAATACATGAGGTTGATATATATGTGAAATTAACCAATGGAAGCATTTTGTATATATTGTATATAATGTGTGAATTTGTAATATGGTTGTGAAAAATAATAAAAAATGATTATTTAAAAAAAAAAAAAAAATAGTTGCAAGTATCTGAAGATGTGTTATATTATTATAAGTAACTTTTTTAAGTATGGAAAGATACCAAGGAATTATCTGGAAGATTTTAGTAGGTCAGTTGCATGAGTTCTCAGACAGAGGAATTACATTGTTTTTTGGACCAAACAAGATGTAAGATACATTCTGCCCACTCACAAAAAAAAAAAAAAACTTTTACTGAGTCCAGAGATTTACAAGAATTGTTGAACTCACCAGTCTGTCCTGTAATTTCTGGGCTAGAGGAGTGCAAAAGCCATGGAGTTCTGTTACTTTACTTGACAGAATACTTAAAAACTTCACATAGAACTGATTGTTTTATTTTAAATACAAATGAGACAATGGATAGATTTAAAAACATAAACAAGCAAGATGATTATTTATGGGTAATTATAGATATCAAAGGTCTATATTTATCAGTCTCATACAATTTAGATTTTTTTTGGCTCTTTCCTACATCATCCGATGGCACCCTACCTCAGTGTCCCATGTCCATCATTAGGTCTACTGCCTACTCCTAGTATCCCCTGGATTTTTTTTCATGACTGGAGAATCCTGAAGGGTCTGTCTGTCTGTCATACTATCTGTCGGGGGAATTTTTTTATGCCCTACTCCATTTTCCACCTTTCCTTGCAATCCCTTGGTTTCACTGTGGGGGTGGACTTGCAATAGGGGCATGATGCAGTATCATCTCACTTGCACAGCAGCTCAAAGTCCCAACCCTAACCTTGTCTTAGACTACACCCCCCTCTAACATGTCTCTGGCCTCCACCATGGACTGTTAAATGGGAACACATACAGGACCACCATCCCCTCTGGGGTGGGGAAGCCCATCCCTCCCTCCCTCCCTGCTGCTCCATCAGTCATCCAAACCACTAAGTGAACCCAGGTCAATTGAGCCATAGTCAGAGTTTTATCTCTCTATGCCTCCAGTGTGGTTTACACTTTAGGTATTAAAGCAGCAGTACACTATTAAGAGAGGGATCCTTTTTCCCATTTCATGCTATCCTTGTTACAGTTTTAACTTATAATAGTTATGTTTAAAGAAAGCATTTTTTATAAAAAGGGGGACTGATACAGAACTGCCATTTGCTCTGGCATATGTGAGCATTTTTATGGCAAACTTTGACAGAACTTTTACATATAGAGAAAAAAATTCATTAACAGGTGGTTATGTTAGATACATAAATTATCTACTTTTGTTATGTAAAAGAAATAAGCAGATGATTTTTCCAGGTGGTTGAATAGAAATGAATGGGGATACAATTTTCTTCAAACATATTTGGGATAAAGTGATTTTTGTATGCATTTCCTTAGAAGGACAAAAACAGAGATTAATTAAAATCAAATTGTTTAAAAAGAAAACAACAGTGAGCAATATTTTTTATTGCAGGCGTGGTGGCACAGTATGCGTAGAGCGTATCAATCAACAGCAGTCTGTATAACCCACAAATACACTAATACGCTAGCTGCGTACAGATAGAGTTACCAGTTAGTCAGTATCACCGTAAAAAGCAAAAGTATACCAAGTACTGTATCAGGCTTCCGTGGAACAATGGCTTGAAAACTCTTCAGCACCTCAAGCGTTCAACGGGACATATCCAAAGTCGTATAACAAAGAAAGCAAGTAAATGCAATGCAGGCTTGTTATTCAACGCCAGTATGCGAGTCAGTGCATACAAAAATAAGCTATCTGCTTGTAGATGGAGTCAACAGTTAATTCAAATAAAGTACCTGATTCAAGAGCAAAACTTCAGAGGAACAATAGCTTGGAACCTTCAATGACAAACCAAGCGTTCAACAGAGTATATCCAAGGTAGTTTATTCATATAAAAATCGGCAAGCGCTTTCAACTAGGTCTTCATCAGGCCGTTAAACAATTTAGACTGACAAAGCACTCATATTTATAACAAAACACCACAGTAGCAACGATGTCATTTCCTGTTAAAATTTTAAACTGACAGAGCATCACAGTAATGGAAATGCCATTTCCTGTTACTACTAATTCAAAGTCTAAAACATTTTAAATAGAAAATATATATAAAAAGGTATATATAAACGATATGTAGTGATAGTTGCATAAAAGCTGACTGTATATAGTTCCAAGACAAAACACTGTCATTGTACAAAAAACATATAATTGCATACACAATAAAATAAAATTACTGCTAAGAAATGTATCTAATTTATTAAAATTATTGTTAGTGAAAGCACTTATGCATTAAAAATCCATTCAAGATGCCACAATAAATAAAAAACTACTAATATTTCTATCATGGTGTAAACTCTCATGAAGTCAGAAATTTACCATCAAACATTATCACTAAAATATATATATGAAAAGCATATACATATATTGATTTATACATCTAATAGGAAATATCTAATATGTTAAAGATATTATTATTAAGAACAATTCAACCCACCACAGTAGATGGAAACGAACTAACATTGATGTCATGATGTAAAAGTCTCAAGAAGTCAGAAATTTACCACCAAAAAGTGTCACTGAATTATATATAAAAAATGTGTAAAATGATCCACATATCTATGAGGTCATTGCCTACACTAAGTACATATATATAAAGCTATATATATAAAAATATATATGTGAAAGGCCTCATAGACACTGACACTATATACACAGTAATGATACATCCACACAATGTGCAATAATATAGGTTAAAAATACCATAAATTGTTGTGACATGACATCATTATATAGTAATATAATGTTACCATAGATAACCTGCTACATAATAGGATGGCAGTACATAGCAATCCAAATATTCACAAATAGCTGCGTCATTTATAAATTGTGAGTGATGAAAAATACTCACTATTTTTGTATTTATATTTTATTTAAGTTTCCTGGCTTTAAGTATGGGTTTAATAGAGACCCTATCATTAATGCCAGGGCTGCGATCAGCTCTAAATCTAATAATCCATTTGGCTTCCATTTGTTCAGTAAGATTACTCAAGTCCCCTCTCCTTATCCCCGGTTTGTTCACATAGATAACTTGGAATAGAAACTTATGTTCTATTGATGTGTTATTTACATGTTTAGCGAGGGCATTGGATGTGCAGGATATCCTAATCTTATATATATGTTCTCTAATCCTCTCTTTAAACTTACGGTCAGTCTTGCCCACATAAAATGCTGGGCAGGATTGACATGTAGCCAGGTACACGACATGTTTAGAGTTGCATGTTGCTGACATGGTGAATGTAAAAAGCTGCCCTGTAACAGGATGTGTAAAAGTATTACATTCTTTCACATATTTACATTGGTTACATTTCTGACACTTTCTAGTAGCCCCATCTAGACTATCTGACATTATATTTCCAACTCTATTCGGACCACAGAGCATCCTATGCAGATTCAATTTGTTTCTATAAGAAAACTTGGGGCCTCATCTATTATACTAGAAATCATAGGGTCTGTTAGTAGGACATCCCAATGTTTCCTGTAAATATCCTTGATATTATTGATGTCTTGTGTATAATGTAGAGGGATTCTGATATTATTACTAGCTTGTACTGTTCCTGAGATAGCTGACTCATCACTTTGTTTGCCAAAATAGGGCTGAGCTCTACCCTCTCTAAGCCTATCTATTCCAGAGAAATTCTCCTCAATCTCTTCATTCGTAGCATCTACTGGTAAACTTAGTTCTAAGTCCTTCCATCTCTCTAAGGAACCCAACATCATCAGAATTAAGCCTCGATGCCCGCATGGCTTGGCTCTTTAAAATATTTTTGAAAATATGTTTAGGATGCATACTACTACAATGTAGCAAACTATTTCTGTAGCACTCCTTCCTGTATACTCCAGTATTCAAATTACCATCAGGTAATTTCTCTATGTATACATCCAAATACGGAATAATGTCTCTAGATTTCACCATGGAGAAATTCAAGTAGTCAGTCTCATTATTCATCCTCCTATATAAATCATTCAATTCTTCTTCATTTCCCTTCCATATTAGAAAGAGGTCATCTACAAACCAGGTATAACATCCCATCTTGTTCTGAAATTCAGCCATCCGAAAGAGTGAAGTATCTTCCCAGTCAGCCATAATTAAGTTGGCGTAGCTGTTCGCACAAGATGTGCCCATGGCTACGCCATCTTTTTGTATGTATATCATGCCATCAAAGGTAAAGATGTTATTTGTGAGAACTATCTCCATTAGTTCACATAAGACACCAATCCTGCTCAGAGAGGACCCCGTCCCTGTCAATCTCCTTTTAGCCTAATTAATCCGTCTTTGTTTGGTATCACTGTGAACAGGGATTGTACATCAAAAGTTACTAGAATGCTTTCTTGCCCATCATTCACTACAGTTGTCTGTTCATATAATTTAATAAGGAATTGTTTGGTATCTTTCAATATATGTTCGTATTTGTCCACTATAGGTCTTAGTATTGATTCCAGATATAGGGATATAGGTTCAGTTATCCACCCTTTCCCAGCCACTATAGGCCTCATTGGTGGTTTAGTTCCATCCTTATGTATTTTGGAATTCCTTGTATAATTGGAATAGTGGGGTATTCAACAAGTAAATATCTAAATAACTCTTCATTAATTCTCTCTTCATCTAGCATCTTGCTCAACCTAGATGCTACCTCAGTTATTATTCTATCTACTCTATTGGTATTAATCCTTTCATAGAATTTATTATCACTGAGCATCAACAGCATCTGGTCTTTATAGAATTCCATATCCATGACCACTACTGGGCCTCCTTTGTCTGCTGGTCGGATCATAATGTTTTTATCATTTTTAAGTGACCTAAGTGCTGTCCTTTGTCTTGGTCTTAAATTACCAGACCATCTCTTCTTACCATTTCTCATCTCATTCTCGTACAACTCCTGTTCAACCAATTGTGAGTATGCCTCTATCAACGCATGGTTATTAGGTACATATGTACTGGGTTTCCTGAAGGGGTGTGGAAGTACTCCCGTACTATTAAAATCAACCTTCAGTTGTAATTCCCGTACAAAACGTCTCAAATCAATCACATTATCAGTGATGTTACTCCTCGTGGAGGGAATAAACGTTAGACCTTTTTCTAATACACTAAGTTCATCTTCAGTAAGTTCTTTAGTTGATAAATTCCACACTAGGGATTCTTGTTCCCCTGCCAAATCTTTTTTAGTGTAGGTCCTACTTGTACCTGCTCTGCTGGTCTTTTCCTCTGTCTTCCCCTGCTTACAGAGCGTCCCTTGATGCCTCCCCCTCCCCCTCTCCATTGATTGGCGATCGGGAAATTGGTATGTTTACTACCTATTTCACTTACTACATGTGCATCAACTATGTTGGTATTCTCCCCACTTTTATCTCTAATGATGTTGCTACTGTTGGTGGTTTCCACATGTTCACAGATATCTATTCTCGTATTAGCTTCTTCGAAAATAGAAATGTTGTGAATGTTACTAATGGGTGATGCACAAGTATCATGGTACACTATTGCTGTGGTCACTACATTTCTGTTACTTATATCTATCTGGTTATCCATATTCTTAGTAACAGTATCATTTTTATTAGAGCTCACAATACTTGAAATGCACTCATCACCAATCTTGTCTTTATTGTCATTCCTCCCCAACATACATTCATTCTTTTCTAAGCTATTGCCTTGGGTTTTCTTCGACATGGGGTTGTCACTATCTACCCTGGGCCAGGTGAAGACATTCCCCCTAGCAAAATCGGTGATATCCCTTCTCATTTTATCTTTCTTCTGCTGTAGCAGTTTTCTCTCAAAAAGAAAGACATTATCCAACATTCTATCCATGTAAGTTTCTGCAACATGCTTAGAGTACAAGTCAAATACACATTTCTGTTGCTTACATATTTTCTTCTTCAATGCAGTTTCTGTAAGTAAAAAATAACTATTAAGTAGTTCCATATATTTAAAACTTGTCTCTAAGTTAATCTGTTGCCATTTGTATAAAAGATCAGTATAAATAGTGCCTGTGGTGGGCATCTTCAAAATCCTGAGGCCCCTAGGTACAATCTTCTTTGCTATACATGCCTCAAAGTGTTGTCTTTGAAGCTGAAGACGTTTTAGTTTCAAAAAGTCACTTTCCATCTCATGTATCAAAGTATCTAGTAAACATACCCCTTTCCCGATCGCCAATCAATGGAGAGGGGGAGGGGGAGGCATCAAGGGACGCTCTGTAAGCAGGGGAAGACAGAGGAAAAGACCAGCAGAGCAGGTACAAGTAGGACCTACACTAAAAAAGATTTGGCAGGGGAACAAGAATCCCTAGTGTGGAATTTATCAACTAAAGAACTTACTGAAGATGAACTTAGTGTATTAGAAAAAGGTCTAACGTTTATTCCCTCCACGAGGAGTAACATCACTGATAATGTGATTGATTTGAGACTTTTTGTACGGGAATTACAACTGAAGGTTGATTTTAATAGTACGAGTACTTCCACACCCCTTCAGGAAACCCAGTACATATGTACCTAATAACCATGCGTTGATAGAGGCATACTCACAATTGGTTGAACAGGAGTTGTACGAGAATGAGATTAGAAATGGTAAGAAGAGATGGTCTGGTAATTTAAGACCAAGACAAAGGACAGCACTTAGGTCACTTAAAAATGATAAAACATTATGATCCGACCAGCAGACAAAGGAGGCCCGGTAGTGGTCATGGATATGGAATTCTATAAAGACCAGATGCTGTTGATGCTCAGTGATAATAAATTCTATGAAAGGATTAATACCAATAGAGTAAATAGAATAATAACTGAGGTAGCATCTAGGTTGAGCAAGATGCTAGATGAAGAGAGAATTAATGAAGAGTTATTTAGATATTTACTTGTTGAATACCCCACTATTCCAATTATACAAGGAATTCCAAAATACATAAGGATGGAACTAAACCACCAATGAGGCCTATAGTGGCTGGGAAAGGGTGGATAACTGAACCTATATCCCTATATCTGGAATCAATACTAAGACCTATAGTGGACAAATACGAACATATATTGAAAGATACCAAACAATTCCTTATTAAATTATATGAACAGACAACTGTAGTGAATGATGGGCAAGAAAGCATTCTAGTAACTTTTGATGTACAATCCCTGTTCACAGTGATACCAAACAAAGACGGATTAATTAGGCTAAAAAGGAGATTGACAGGGACGGGTCCTCTACGAGCAGGATTGGTGTCTTATGTGAACTAATGGAGATAGTTCTCACAAATAACATCTTTACCTTTGATGGCATGATATACATACAAAAGATGGCGTAGCCATGGGCACATCTTGTGCGAACAGCTACGCCAACTTAATTATGGCTGACTGGGAAGATACTTCACTCTTCGGATGGCTGAATTTCAGAACAAGATGGGATGTTATACCCGGTTTGTAGATGACCTCTTTCTAATATGGAAGGAAATGAAGAAGAATTGAATGATTTATATAGGAGGATGAATAATGAGACTGACTACTTGAATTTCTCCATGGTGAAATCTAGAGACATTATTCCGTATTTGGATGTATACATAGAGAAATTACCTGATGGTAATTTGAATACTGGAGTATACAGGAAGGAGTGCTACAGAAATAGTTTGCTACATCGTAGTAGTATGCATCCTAAACATATTTTCAAAAATATTTTAAAGAGCCAAGCCATGCGGGCATCGAGGCTTAATTCTGATGATGTTGGGTTCCTTAGAGAGATGGAAGGACTTAGAACTAAGTTTACCAGTAGATGCTACACGAATGAAGAGATTGAGGAGAATTTCTCTGGAATAGATAGGCTTAGAGAGGGTAGAGCTCAGCCCTATTTTGGCAAACAAAGTGATGAGTCAGCTATCTCAGGAACAGTACAAGCTAGTAATAATATCAGAATCCCTCTACATTATACACAAGACATCAATAATATCAAGGATATTTACAGGAAACATTGAGATGTCCTACTAACAGACCCTATGATTTCTAGTATAATAGATGAGGCCCCCAAGTTTTCTTATAGAAACAAATTGAATCTGCATAGGATGCTCTGTGGTCCGAATAGAGTTGGAAATATAATGTCAGATAGTCTAGATGGGGCTACTAGAAAGTGTCAGAAATGTAACCAATGTAAATATGTGAAAGAATGTAATACTTTTACACATCCTGTTACAGGGCAGCTTTTACATTCACCATGTCAGCAACATGCAACTCTAAACATGTCGTGTACCTGGCTACATGTCAATCCTGCCCAGCATTTTATGTGGGCAAGACTGACCGTAAGTTTAAAGAGAGGATTAGAGAACATATATATAAGATTAGGATATCCTGCACATCCAATGCCCTCGCTAAACATGTAAATAACACATCAATAGAACATAAGTTTCTATTCCAAGTTATCTATGTGAACAAACCGGGGATAAGGAGAGGGGACTTGAGTAATCTTACTGAACAAATGGAAGCCAAATGGATTATTAGGTTTAGAGTTGATCGCAGCCCTGGCATTAATGATAGGGTCTCTATTAAACCCATACTTAAAGCCAGGAAACTTAAATAAAATATAAATACAAAAATAGCGAGTATTTTTTATCACTCACAATTTATAAATGACGCAGCTATTTGTGAATATTTGGATTGCTATGTACTGCCATCCTATTATGTAGCAGGTTATCTATGGTAACATTATATTACTATATAATGATGTCATGTCACAACAATTTATGGTATTTTTAACCTATATTATTGCACATTGTGTGGATGTATCATTACTGTGTATATAGTGTCAGTGTCTATGAGGCCTTTCACATATATATTTTTATATATATATCTTTATATATATGTACTTAGTGTAGGCAATGACCTCATAGATATGTGGATCATTTTACACATTTTTTATATATAATTCAGTGACACTTTTTGGTGGTAAATTTCTGACTTCTTGAGACTTTTACATCATGACATCAATGTTAGTTGGTTTCCATCTACTGTGGTGGGTTGAATTGTTCTTAATAATAATATCTTTAACATATTAGATATTTCCTATTAGATGTATAAATCAATATATGTATATGCTTTTCATATATATATTTTAGTGATAATGTTTGATGGTAAACTTCTGACTTCATGAGAGTTTACACCATGATACAAATATTAGTAGTTTTTTATTTATTGTGGCATCTTGAATGGATTTTTAATGCATAAGTGCTTTCACTAACAATAATTTTAATAAATTAGATACATTTCTTAGCAGTAATTTTATTTTATTGTGTATGCAATTATATGTTTTTTGTACAATGACAGGGTTTTGTCTTGGAACTATATACAGTCAGCTTTTGCGTGCAACTATCACTACATATCTTTTTATATATACCTTTTTTATATATATTTTCTATTTAAAATGTTTTTAGACTTTGAATTAGTAGTAACAGGAAATGGCATTTCCATTACTGTGATGCTCTGTCAGTTTAAAATTTTAACAGGAAATGACATCGTTGCTACTGTGGTGTTTTGTTATAAATATGAGTGCTTTGTCAGTCTAAATTGTTTAACGGCCTGATGAAGACCTAGTTGAAAGCGCTTGCCGATTTTTATATGAATAAACTACCTTGGATATACTCTGTTGAACGCTTGATTTGTCATTGAAGGTTTCCAAGCTATTGTTCCTCTGAAGTTTTGCTCTTGAATCAGGTACTTTATTTGAATTAACTGTTGACTCCATCTACAAGCAGATAGCTTATTTTTGTATGCACTGACTCGCATACTGGCGTTGAACAACAAGCCTGCATTGCATTTACTTGCTTTCTTTGTTATACGACTTTGGATATGTCCCGTTGAACGCTTGAGGTGCTGAAGAGTTTTCAAGCCATTGTTCCACGGAAGCCTGATACAGTACTTGGTATACTTTTGCTTTTTACGGTGATACTGACTAACTGGTAACTCTATCTGTACGCAGCTAGCGTATTAGGGTATTTGTGGGTTATACAGACTGCTGTTGATTGATACGCTCTACGCATACTGTGCCACCACGCCTGCATTTCATATATTTTTTCTTTAACTATTTGGAAGCACAGGAGTGTTGGTGAGTGTAACCTTGCAGTTTTCAATATTTTTTATTGCTCCATTTAGACATTTTAAAAAGATTTCAGAGAGGTTATTGCAATCCTTCCTTAATAAGGAAGGCAAAAGTTACTTACATCTTTGTCAGAAACATATGGAGAATATGCCATTCAGGAAGGGATTTTCAAATATGAATAACACTGTCAGTGATGATGAGGGACAGCAAAAAGCACAATAAAAATATTGTGTAACAAAATTTAAAACTTTTTCTCAAATGTTAGCTGTGTCAGTGACATGACAGTTAGCACACTCACCTTTGGTGCAGAAGGCTATGGGTTTTATTCCCACACCAGGTAGATCAACTGCATCCACTACAGTGCAGCATAAGGGGAGGGGGATTGAATTATATTAGTGGCAGTAACAGATCTTTTGTCACTACATTTACATTGGACAGTCGGACCACTTCGACATCCTTTACAAAAATTGACATCTATTCTCTTATGATAATGCCAGTATATTATATAGGACAGCAAAATAACAGCACCCCAAGAAGTCATTACAATGGCTTGGGTGTGAACAGGGGTATGGTTAAGTGTGGATGCTGTCCCCAGTGTGCCTTCATTTTGATGAAAGGTATTTTTCAGATTAGAGATGTGACATATTATTTATGGGGAAAATACTCATGTAACTCCAGGATGGTGGTCTATTTAGCTCAGTGCAGGGATTGTCCAGCATTTTATATAGGAATGACGTCTAGAAAACTAAAAGAATGCATCTATGAATATTTGGCAAAAGTCAACCAATCCACTATAGAAGCATATTGAAAAGGAAAGTTCACATAGATTTAGTTTTCCTGTCATTGAGCATGTTCAAAGAGATTTACATGGGTTAGTTATGGAGGAACATTTGGGAAAATTGAACTTGAATGGCAGCTACGATTAGATACTAGTTTTCCTGGTCTTGAAAGTGAAACATTACATTTTGTAATTATTTCATTGTTTAATGAGTATATTTTTATTGTTAGTGGGATTTGATCATGTGATAGCAGTTTTAGTATTTTTAAAAGTAAATTTTGTAACATTCTCTGTTCTGATGAAGTTCCTTTAAGAGGAACGAAAGCGCTCAACAGGTTTTTTCTTTTTTTTTTTAAAATAAAGTGTCTTGGAGATTCTGACTGTTCGTGTTTCATGCATCAAGCAAATTTTTGTTTTTTCTAGTTTGTCTCGTTGGTGGTTCTCATTTTAAACAGTCTACAAGTGAGATGACTCAGTGGTAATGTAACCTCCCCACCCACAACCACTCATTACTGTTGCAGAGGCTCCCAGCTCATTTGTAGTGTATGCTGGGGGAGAGGGGATTGTTTAGGGTATATGGAAAAAAATAAGGGGAACAGTGCCACCCTGGGGGAATGTTGAACACAGTTTCACTATGCCTCTGCACCGTGCTAGCTACCCCTCCCACCAATAAACACAACACACAGTACTACGCTGACAGCAACTTTTATTTTATTTATTTATTTTTATTTTACATTTGTTGACCGGGCTAGTCTAGCTGGATATATGTCCATTTTCAGTAGAGGCCTGGGGAGAAAAGCTCCAGACAGGAATAATGACAAAGTTAACAATGTTCAGAACCAGTAATAATCACAATACAGAGGTAGTATTGGTCTACTGAACAGTTGTAATAATACATTTATATATTAAATAATTATAGTAAAAATTAAGCTAAACAATTCTACAAAAAATTAAGCTAAACAATTTTTACAAATCACACTAGAAGGTATGAGCAAGTCTTAGATAAGGGAAATAATATATATGTTATTCTCAATATAACAGAGTAGGAGTTGTAAGTAGAATTGAAGGCAAAGGTTACAGGAGTAGGGATAGGGTTAAGAATATAAAGTGGAAAAAAGATGTCAGTGAGGGTTAGTACATGGACAAAGCCAGTGAGTTTTCAGATGTTCTTTAAGATGTTTTTTAAAAAGAGAAGTAGAAGCGATGGTAGATAATTCAGCAGGAAGCTGATTCCAGAATTTACCTGCAGTGTTTGAGAAAAGTGAATCCCCGGCTTTGTTGTTAGCTTTATTTGATAAAACTAGAAGCTTGTTAGCAGAGCGTAGTGTAGGTAGATTAGTATAAGGAGTAATTAGATTAGTCAGGATAGGGGTGTTGTTAGCGAGGTATAGAATCTTTTGCGTAATAAGCAATTGTTGAAAGAGTATATGGTTTTGCAGTTCTAGCCATCCAAGTTGTTTGAGGTTAAGGCAGTGGTGAGTTTTAAAGGGGGAACTTGTGATGAATCTAGCTATGCTATTATAACATGTGGAGAGTTTAGAGAGGTTGTTTTTGGATAGGTTGGTATATATGACAGAGGCATAGAAAAGGGTGGAAATGAGGTGGGTCTGAGCAATTGTTTTCCTTGCAGAAGGGGTAAGGAAGGGTTTTATTCTATAGAGGGTGCCAAGTTTTCTGTTAACAGACTTTATAGTAGAGTTTATGTGTTCATCATAGTTGAGATGATTATCAATAGTTACACCTAGTAGGTGGGTTGTAGTCTCTGGGTTGATGTTGGTACCATTGTTAGAGGTTAAAGAGAAGAAAGGAATGGATGATTTATGAGTAGGAGTAAAAAGCAGTAGTTTTGTTTTTTTAGGATTTAGGAGGAGGCAGTGTTGCATAAACCAGTTTTCAACATTCTGAAAAACAGTTTGGGTGAGGGAGTGGAGAGAGGATATATCCTTGGCCGTACATATTAAGGTGGAGTCGTCTGCATATTGAATGCAGGTGGCTTGAGGTATGTTCATGTGTAAGTTTTTAATAAATAAGGAGAAGAGTAGGGGATCTAGGATAGAGCCCTGGGGTACTCCAATATTTACTGGAAGTAGTGAAGATAGATTGTTATGCCAAAGTACTGCTTGCTGTCTATTTTCCAGATAAGATCTAAACCATTGTATGGCTTGAGGATCGAGAGAGTGGGCCTTTAGTTTGTCAAGCAGTAGGTTATGGTTTACCATGTCAAAGGCTTTTGACAGGTCAATAAATAGTGCAGAGGAAAATGAGTTGTTGTTGCGGTTTTTATATATAGAGTCGGTAAAGGATAAAAGGGCAGTAGATGTGCTATGAAATGGCCTAAAGCCATGTTGGCAGTTTGCCAGTAGGTTATTTTGTAGTAAGTGGTTAAGTAGTTGCTTGTGAATACATTTTTCCATTATCTTAGCTAATGGGGAGAGTAGAGCAATAGGGTGAAAGTTAGAAAGCTCTGTAGATGGTCCTCCTTTATGTAGAGGGATGATATGGGATATTTTCCATAGAGCAGGGACTCTGCCCTCAGAGATAGTTCTGTTAATAAGGATAGAAATGGGATAATCTATGGCTTTTGCAGCTATTTGTAGGTATTCAGATGGGAGTCGGTCAGCAGAAGGGGTGCAAGGTTTCAATTTTTGAAGTAGCTTACAGATGAGAGATGTAGATACAGGTTGTATTTGAAAGGTAGGTAATGAAGTATTGCAGATATTTGGTTGGGATACAGTGATTGGGTGGTAAAGAATTGGCCAGGGCTTGAATGGCTTCTGTAAAGTAGTTATTAAAGGCATCAGGGATCAGGTTGGAGTTGCTATTGTTGAAACCGATTGGGTCTGGAGTAGTAGTGTGACCTGGCTGAAGGAGTTTGGTTATTGCAGACCAGAATTTTTGTGGAGTTTGTTGATTGTTTTTTTGAAGGTGTAGGTAGAAATCTTTTTCGTCTCTAAGAATATCCTTCTTGGTGGCATTTCTTAGCTGTTTAAATTGGAGGTGGGTTGTTGGACATTTGGTAGATCTCCATTTAGCCCAGATTTTATTTCTGAGTAGTATCTTTTGCCTAGTTTGTTTTGTGAGCCAGGGGGAAGATTTGGTTTTTATTCTAGTGGAGCAATAAGGTGCATGGGAGTCTAGGATTTGAAGAAAGTTAGTATTAAAGTAGGTAACAGCTTCGTCTAGTTCTAGATAGGTTAGTGGTGACCAGTCACATGCTTGCAATTCAGTTAAGAAGCTGTCTGGATTAAATAATTTTTTTAAGCGGGAGGTTTTGAGATTATGAGTAGTTGCAATATGGACTTTTTGTCTAATAAAGTAGGTAAGTATGTGGTCACTGATATAATCTGGGAGGGTTCCTGGAGTATAATATTTAGGGTGGCTGTTAATAAGGATCCAGTCCAAAGTACTTTCCTTTTTACTGGGTTTATGGATTCTTGTAGTAGTTGTTATTAATTGTGAGAATCCAAAGAGGTTTATGTGGTTGGTAGGGTTAAGAGAACTGCAAGTAGACCAGTCTATGTTAAACGTCACCAAGTATAATGGTCTCCTGGGGTAGTTGGGTAGAGAGGTGGCTCAGCAGGTTCTCTAGAGAATTTGTATTATTACCTGGAGGTAGATACATGAAGATTATATAGATTGATTTGGAGTTATTCATTTGGAGTTTGATGGATAGCACATTAACTGGGGAAATTTGGAGGTTCTACTTATAGAGAATGGCTATACCCCCACCTTTTTTTATTTTACGGTCATTTCTGAGGATGTTGTAGCCAGGAGGGCTAATTTCCTGGTCTAGAGTAGATGGTTTTAGCCAAGTTTCTGTAAGACAAAGAATGTCGAATGAGTGTACATCAAGGAGTGCATGCAGGTGGGAAAGTTTATTGTTAATACTTCTGATGTTAAGGTGAGCTATCAGAAGGGAGTTAGATGTTTTTTAACAGTAGAAACTATAGGTACTGTTAACTTGGTAGGGTTAGTAGTGGAGTCAGTATAGGGGCCAGGGTTTGGATGAATGTCACCATCTAGGAGGGGGTGTTGCTGGGGGTATTTGAGAGATTTTAGGAGTTTATAGAGGTTACTGAAAGTCTTTTTGGTAGAGAAGTAAATAAGGTGGGTTGTTCTGTGGAACTTTGGTAATATATAGAGTAACATGTTATGTTACTATGGTTAAGGGAGAAGGTGAGTGAATATGGTAAAGTCTGTTGGCTGTAATGGTTTTGTTCAGATAGAGAAAGATATTCGTAGGAGGTAAGTGAATAAGGTATGTAAGAAATGCTAGTGTGATAGTTAAGAGTAATGAGGTGGTGAGTATAGTTGTATTTGTCGGAGCCATAGTAAAAGGATTTACGTAGGGAGTAGGTTGGTAGTAGGTGTTGTACTAAGGAAAGGAGAGTGTTTGAAGAGGTTGAGTAGGTTATATGTTAAGTTGGTGAGGAATTAGCAGGGGCTGAGATAAGAGGTAGAGTATTATAGTGTAGGGTTGGAGAGCAGTGGGTGTGATACGAAAGGGAGTTTAGTAATACTAATCAGGAGATAGAGTAATGGGAGTGGCTAAGTGATAAAGAGGTAAGTGATAGGAAGATAATAGGAAGGGGGAGTGGTTAGTGAAGTATAAGTCTAGGATCACTGGGGTGGGTGGGATTTGGGGGTAGGGTATGGGGAGCGGAGTGAGCCTGTAGGGCGAATGGAGCAGGTAGAAAACAGAGAATGGAGCAGCTAGAGAAGAAACAATCAGCAGAGCTGAGAATAGACGGTAAGTCAAGAAAGTCTAAGGTGAGATGAAGCAGAGAAAAGTTAGGAGTCTATTAGAAAAACAGGCGGGTATAGCAAGTTAGAATAGAGGGTAAAGTGTGAAGTTTAGAGTAGTTTAAAGTCAAAGAAGTGTAGAATAATAAAGCAGAATAAGAAAAGGAAAAGCAGGAGAAATATTGGTTGGGATAGAGGTGCCCCCTACTGGGCAAAGGTAGCATTACAATCAGCTACAATAAGGGGGGTAGGCTATTGCAGATTATGGAAGGAGGAAAGGTAGTAAGAGGGGCACTAGGAGGTGGTTCTCACTTCATCAGTAATACCAACATAAAGACAAGTAGTGTGTATAGGACTCCCACAGTATTGTACATAGTCGACATGAATCCATCTCTACAACACACTGAAACATTACTGTGAGTACTGTAGATGTCATTATCAGCCAGCCAAATACCTTCTAACATTTCTATATCAACATTCATGGGGTAGAACTCATAGCCCTCAGCTTACAGATAGAACTATGAGCTACAGAGTCTAGCAGTACGCACCTCAAAACTGCACTGTACTAAACCGACCCCTGTCAAATCACGTACCTTCCATGTTCCCTGACATGAAAGTAGACCCTACCCTGTATAGCATCCCACACACAGTGGGACCATTGCTGTCATTTATGCTCAGAAACATAACCCACAGTATCACATAATTACGTATCGTATTGTTAGAGCAGTCATCAAACCACAACTAAAGCAGTAGTAGTAAAGCAAAAATGAAATCAGCACCATTTACCTTTCACTTACCTCTTTTTAACAATTTGTTGGCTCTAATAATCAACATAATGCAGCTAAAGCCATGCTATGTAGCACTCTTCTATAGCACAATGAGGCACACACTAGGAGTAGCTGCTTTAACTGTGCAATTTCAAAGCTTATAGGGTGATCCTTATATCAATGAGCCTCATTCAAATTAATGTTCATGAATCACACATTTAACTCATTGTACACCTAACTGTGGTAAGAGGTTTGGCTAGCTTCATGAACTCACATTACATGAGTAACTGTGAGGTGCAGAGAGCATACTTGGGTAGATTAATGACCCTAACAGGAATATGGGGAAATAGGTTGCAGTGGTATGCCCTACAGAGGCACTAAAGAGCAAAGGGATAAAGAAATGTAGACACTATGATCCCTGCACAGTGTTTCCATGCCAGTAATCACACCCGAACACCATGATGCTACACCATGTATTTTCATTGTGTGAGATGGTGGCTTCATGACTGACTGTGCTACAGAGCTGCCAGTGGTGCATGTCATGTGTCAAGAACATCAATGCAGCTGACAGTAAGAAGGCTACCATAGTTCTCTGGATTGTGACCTGCTGAATGGGGAGCAGTGTCACTACAACTTCAGTGAACTGACCTCCTGAGCCAATGATAAAAAAGTCAGAGAGAGAGAAAGCACCCCTGTGAGATATTTAAGTCTACAGGGCTGCTCAGTGCCCTATTTTCCATATAGATAAATGGGCCCCTACTAACATTTAATTGAAGTGCAATGTATTTGTTGTTCTTGTTTTTCAACTCAGGAAGAAATACTGGAGAAGGTCATCCTGTACTGGAGGAGAATGGAGTGGTTCTACAGCCCATTAGCTGGACTTCCCATTTCTTACCTCTTGATTTGCAGCTTAGCTTGGCCATCTTATGCTTTTCACAAATAGAAATCATCCAGTGATTCTCAATGCATGAAAATGACTCAAAGCTATAATGAGTTTCTCCAGTGACAACAACCACAGATTCATGGCCTTTGCTCATTAAACTCATGGTTATGGGTTAAAATTGCCAAAAGACATTCCCTTGCATTTTTCAACATTTCAACTAATTTGATACCAAAACTTTCTCTGGAAATTCTCATGCCAGCTGTGAGGCAACTGGAGAAGTATTTTGCAGATACTACAGGAAGTGGCTTTGACTTCAAATAAAATGTAGCAGTTGTAATCTAACTTTGTAGTCTTGTACTTAAGCAATAACCAACGACGTTATGTGGTATATTGAAGATTTACCCACGGTTGGAGAGATTAAATAAAGCCAACTGTGGGTAAATTTCAATATACCACAACCACGGAGTCAGTTATTGCTATTATACAATGACATTATTTAAGAAAAAAAATACTTACTTTTCTTAAATAATGTCTTTGTATAACCGCGCATTACTGTTCTTCCGCCGGTGGTGGTATACTGCTTCCTTGTGTTGATGTACTCTGCATGCGTATGGGACTTGCGTTCCTATGCATACCCAGTACATCAATGCTTTGAAACGGAAGCAATGCAGAAAAAAAAGTCTCCGTTGCTCTGTTTTTTCTTTTTCTTTTTATTTATAAAAAAAAGGCTTTGGACACTTTATACCAACGGAAAAAAGTCTGGGCGACCGTACTTTTTTCTGTTGGTATATCATGGGATTTACAACGGGCACACTGGCCAATCAGCATGCACGTTCTGGAATATTAATGGGGGGGGGTCACTGTATAATTCTGAATTTATCATTTTTGGTGAATGCAGTGAGCTGCTGATCATCTGCTCTATGAGATTTTAATCCACCAGTGCTTGGCACCTTGGTTTGACTTCCTCCACACACAAATGGACTCCTGTCATCTAAACTTTATTTCAGGTGGAGGGACTGTCATGTGTGACCTTATTCAGTATTTAGATGGAGGCATCAGCATGTGTAAGGTGAGTTAGTGTTCAGCATTACCATGTATGATGTGGTTTACTAATAAGGTCTCAGCAATGATGGTGAACACCTGAAGTTGCATAAGTGCAGATCCAGAATAGTGAGTATAGAAATGATGGTGAACACCGGAAGTTGCATAAGTGCAGCAATGATGGTGAACACCACAGGTTGCATAAGTGTAGATCCAGAATAGTGAGTGCAGCAATGATGGTGAACACTGGAAGTTGTGTAAGTTCAGATCTAGAATAGTGAGAGATCCATTATGCAAGGTCCAGTGGTCTCATTACCACTTCCTCAAAGCTTAGTTATCATAGTTAGCTTGTTGTCCCTGTAGTAACAGATTAACAGTTCTGACAAAATCCCCCACCCCCTCCCACTTATGGTTCTGCACATCACTGTACTCTAATTTTGCCTCATATTTTTGCCTCCTGTCCTTTGTAAAAGCTTTCATTTTCTGGCAAATCACTGAAAATTACAGTCAATAAAGCTAGATATTATAGTTTCATGCTTCTTACAGTTCAGAAAATGCATATTGATGCAAACCCAGTTATTCTTGTAACTCTTAATTTATGTCAATTCTGGAATGATGCCACAGTGGTAAGCTATGTTTAAAAAATTGTTCCTGATTTGGCCTTATTATTTTTTTTTTCTCTCAACAGCTGCATGAGTTGAAAGTGTGCACTGATGCTCAGTAACAATTTCTTTTCTTCACTGAAGGAGTTCAGTTAGAACAATTAGTTAATAGATAAATGCTAGGCAGCAGTTAGCTATAACTAGACAGTTTCCCCCCTTGGTATGCTTTTATTTTTACTAAGATAGCGTGATAGTTAGAAAAACTGATAATATGGAGACAAATACAAAAGAAGATAGACATATGATTTCCTTAATTTTGTTTATAAGACAGGAGGGTCTACTGTCTCCTTTAATACAATGTAACTCCTTTTTTAAGATGGAGATGGTGGAATTAAGGGGGCTGGTCTTCCAATCTCCACAAATTATCAGAATGTTACAGTGGCAGTTACCAAATTACAATACCACCAAAACATTTGGACAGCTATACAAGGACCAGGGTTCACCAGCATCACTAAGATTTCACCATTGATTTTTCTCTCTGGTCTACCCAGTGCAGAATGTGCAGGGATGTATTGACCTCACTGTGACATACACCTGGAAGGTGGAGCAATACTAGTGCCTATGAGATAATGGACAATTTTTGTCCCAGGTCTTCCTCAAGCTGTACACTTACCTATCAGTTTTCCTCAAAGGAAGGAGAGCCAATAGTGTGTGTTTATTCATTTCTCCTCCAGCTGACCTTTTTACTATCCTGGTCTATTCTCAATTCCAGATCATCAGTTTTTCTGAAAGGTAGACAGATGTATATCTAACCAATGTGGCATCATACCAGCTTAAGTGCCAACTTCAGTATATCTATTTTTTATTCACTAGGAAAGGAAGGCAGGAAATGTCTTCTTATTTTTCACACCATCTCAATGGAAAAGATTAAAAATGACAATAAATCTGGCTTAAATGGAATGGTATTATTTTGTTGAATGTAGCAAGTACACTGCACAAATCTTTATATTGCCTGGGTTTTGAAGGACATCCATGAAGGGTATTCTGTCAGCTAATATATGGTGTTGTAGCTTCAGAATCATCAGCGCATATTAACTGTGAGTATGAATAATTTGCAGACTTTCCTTTTACCTCTGCAGGATGATGCACACTACAGTCAGCTGCTTCTATGGCAATGACAGTGAATAAATATAGAGCTGTACACATCAACAATGAACCTGAAGTCCCAGACATGCCACATCCAAACTGTTTCAGCTAAGGGATCAGGGTAAAAAGACAGCTGCAATAGCTTAGTTCCAGCAAAAGCCACAGGTCTGGGTAATCTAAAGTTGCCAATTAGGTCAGTCTTGTTCCAGCTGTGAGGCTGAATTCCTTGGCATCAACTTACATTTTTTATCCCAGCTGCCTGCATTTCAGCCATGCATGACACAATTATGAACTTTTATTCTATGATTTTTTTTTTTTTGCTGAAGATTTTGTATTTCTATATGCAAGAAAGAAAAAAAAGATAAAAAGCCAAAAAGATTAAGCAGTCATAAGAAGCACTGGATCCAAAAGCTAAAATATCAAGTTAACCATTATACTTTGCAGACTTTATATTATTTACAAATATTTAATACCCAATTATATGAAGGAATGTGCAAGTTCTGATCATTCTACCAACTGTTTAAATAAATGGGTGGACACTGAAACAGCTCAGACAGAAAATAAACAATATAAATGCAATGTATTTAATTACGACAATGTACCTATGGTGCATTCTGACCAGAAGCAGTATTAATACTGACCAGGAGACATTTGGCTGGGACACTACAACCCCCCCCCCCCCACTGATAGGAACAATGGAGGAAGAAGGCCTTGATCACATGGTTGTCAAAGAAAAGATTCTGATGTTTCAGACTTGCACCATGCTGTTATGGAGTTTTGAAAGAGTTGGTAGATGCAGGCAAGTCATGTGAACAACAAGATTTAAAACAAAATGTTGGAAAATGAATCTGAAAGTGCCCTACCTTTCTTGAAATATGGATGATAGTACCTTTTGACAGAAAGTTACTAGTTTTTCATTATCTAAGAGCCATTCAGACCAAATGCCTGATTTAATCACTAGAGTTACACCTTCATTGCCAGCTTAAAGGTCAGGCAACTGAGTTTCATGAAGTAAAGGTCCCATGATGGTAAGGGTCACTGACTAGGGACCTTATGTTGCCTGGATGTCTGCATGGTAACTGGAGATAGCTGTTAGGTTTGCACTTTTATACAGAAGTAACAGAGTCCTTTGTCAAAGGGTTCTGCTGGACACTGTAGGTTGTGGCTCAACTAGGGTTCAGAGCATTTGCCCAAACAACATAATGAAAGCATCAGAAGTGATGGAGAGGAAAGCTGAACGCATTGTGTACAGGGCTATGTAGAAATGGCAGTGGCTTGTTATGAAGATGATAACAGGGTTTAGTATATAAAGAATATAAAAGGGAAAATAGCTGGCTATAGTTTTTGATGCAAGCAATCTGAATACCACTGGGGATTTTAAAGAATGGGCTGATGAAAAAAAATCTACTACAAAAGCTAATTAATAAATTGAATGGGTATAAGTAAATGAGTAATAAGACTTGGGTAGCAGGAAAATTATTATTTCAGCAGAACATGCTGTTCATAAAAACAAAAAATCTGTGCAGAAACTTTCTAAACAGGTGTTCTCCATCAGGTAGCAAAACTCGATGCACGATAACCATACTGATAGAATGACTGTGACTACCCAAATAGTTTTTCTTTGCGGGCATAAGAAATGAACAATTGTTCCCTGTTCAAGAAGAATCTAATTTGCTGCAAACACTTATACTATGCAAAATGATTCCTTGTGTCCATGCAAGTGAAAAAGGCTGGAATAAAAAGAAAAAAAGGTTTGAGTTTGTCTGTGTGGTTCCCCTGTGCATGAAGGAGGTGTTGTCAAAGGACTACCTTTAGGGGTTGATTAATGAGGCTTGCAACTCATAATCCTTCTAGCTAAGCTAACAGCAACCAGAAAGAGTGTTTCCCAAGAAAGGCCCACCTTCACTACCAGCTTAAAGGTCAGTCAAATGTATTTCATGAAGGATTCTGTGGGGTTAAGGATCACTGACTAGGGACCTCATGTGGCCTGGATGGCTGCATGGAAACTGGAGATAGCTGCTAGGTGTGTATTGTTATACAGAAGTAATGGCATCCTTTTATTTTTCAAAAGGTTCTGTTGATTGTGGCTTATCTGGGGTTCATACCATTTGCATTTGCCCAAATGGCAAAATGTTGCCAGATGTCCTTGTAATTTTTTTCTTTTTTTTTTTTTGGTGGATGGTTTCTGTGACAAAGCCCACATTTACATGACTTTCTTTGGGAAATGGGGGTAGTTTGCCACACTATGAATTGAAATAGACATGCAGAAAGCCTTAGGGCAATGATGTCCAAATAGTACTACCTGCTGGGTAAATATCGAGGGCCATCTACCATGTATCACATTAGAAATGAGAACCACATGTGGTATGGCCAAAAGGGGGATGTTACAATTATTTTTGGAGTGAAGCCTTTTTGCCTTTTGCAGTCAAAACCTCTAAAATTAAAGGTGCAATCCTACCAACAGAAAGAATTTATTCTGACAAAACTGTGGAAGAAAGGCAAAGTACTAAAAATTGGAGACAGTACAATGTTGTGGAAAATGATTACTCAATGTACAGCAAGCAGAAGAGGAGTAAATTTATTCCAGCAATCAAGAAATGATGAGAGGCAGGTGTGAGATTCAAGATGCTATATCCAGCTATCTTCATAATATTTTTCCTAGAGAGTCAAACTAATTTTTTGATGCAGATGATACTAAGAAGGAAATATAAAAATTTGTCCCAAAAGTGAGCTATCAAACTGAAGGGGAGCCTGCTTCTTATTCTTCTGATAATAAAGCTTATAGAGAAACTATGCCACTGAAAACTTTTCCAATGTTCCAAAGGAAAATGCTTGACAGACCAAGAAAAGCACAACAGTTGACTAACAGAACCAGGAGTACATTGCAAATGAACCAGAGACAGGAGTTGGGAGATGGAGATCAATGGGAAGAAAACCAGCAACTCAGAAATTAGCAAATAAATGTGGGATTACAAAGCATCAATTACATTTGTGAAATATGGTGGAACAAAAAAATCTGACAATATTGGACTTTTCTGACTTTGTTAAACTTGTAGGGGACTCCAAAGTATATGCCCTACTTCACATTATTAATATTTGATATAACATTAAGGAGAGGGGAAGAGGAAGGGGAGGTAACTGTAAGTAAAACAATTTTTGTTCTTAAAAGTATTTTTATAAAACATGACATAACCTGCATGTTATATAGTAAAACATCTTCAGTTATTTTGTGTGTTATAGGGATTCTAAAGTAAACAAGTGCCCCTTTTTTCCTCCTTCCTTTTTCTTTCTTCTTGTTTAGTTTTAAGAAATGTAGGCACTGCAATGTAGAAAAAAAAAGAGAAAAAAGCCTGGACAAAAGCATGTTTAAGATAATAGGCTATAATCTTACAACTACATATCTACAAGCATTTCAATAGGTTGTTGAGGTGGAGTACAGGTTGTAAGAATATATGGATCATGATATGAGTAAAAACTACCAAGAAAGATCTAGCCAAACTAGAATTTCCTCTGTGTGATACCTTAAAACTCTTGTATTATAGGGACATGGGATCCCTTAAGGACATCAGGTGTTACAACTTTATGGCAGTTCTGAATGCCCATGACTTTTTTTCTTTTTAAGTCTATTATGGACAAATTCAGTTCAATAAAGCCAAACCCCACTAGCTGTGGACATGCGTGTTTCAGCCTTCTTATGGTCTTGTCAGCACAGCATAAGTGGGGTGTTTGGCTAACCTTTAGAAACATAGGGTTGTTGTGCCTAGCAAAGTTATCAGCATTCAGAACTGCCATAAAGCTGTAACACCTGGTGTCCTTAATGGTTCGTTTGCATATATCCCATTTGCCTCTAATACAAGAGATGTAAGGAATCACACAGTG
The DNA here is from genome assembly GCF_019279795.1 of Protopterus annectens. Lineage (NCBI taxonomy): Eukaryota > Metazoa > Chordata > Ceratodontiformes > Protopteridae > Protopterus > Protopterus annectens. Next base: position 409,347,121 of record NC_056747.1, on the reverse strand, counting down.
GAAACTCTAGCTTGGCTAGATTTTTCTTGTAGTTTTTACTGATTGGTTTGTCTATGTGACCTTTCTAGTCATTGCTTTAGTTTATTGGGATATTGCAGACATCTTAGTGGTTATGGACATCAGGTGGGTACAACAACCCTGTGTTTCTAAAGGTTAGCTAAGCAGTCCATTATGCTGTACTGACGAGGCCATAAGAAGGCTGAAACATGCATGTCCACAGTTAGTGGGATTTGGCTTTATTGCTGTGAATATGTCCATAACAGATTTAAAAAGAAAAAAGTCATGGGCATTCAGAACTGCCATAAAGTTGTAACACCTGATGTCCTTAAGGGTTCGTTTGCATATATCCCATGTGCCTCTAATACAAGAGGCTTAAGGAATCACACAGTGGAAACTCTAGGCTGGCTACATTTTTCTTGTAGTTTTTACTGACTGGTTCATCTGTGTGACCTTTTTGCTTATTCCTTTAGATCATGATATAAGTAAAACTGATATTATTTTTCTTACTTTTGCATAGAAGAATGACTGCACTTGACTTTAACAAGTTTTAAGTGGAAGCAAGTAAATAAAAGAACATTGAATGTAATGAAAAGTTTTTCTTTAGTAAATAAATGTTCACAGTACAACATGAGAAGCTTGTAGCTGAAGAAAACTGTGTATCTGGCTCTCTTATTTCTATGGAGACAAGCTGATAAAAGGCAATAAAAACAGAATACTTTTCCCCAGTGTTTCTGGAAAGCATTCAAGTTGTTTTCTACATAGACAGTATTTAATGTTAAGTAGAAGCACATGCTGTACCATGCATCTTAGTGTAGATAACCTTCATTATAGGTTAATTAAAGCCTATGAATATAGCTGCAAATTTAGGACAATTGTTCCTATTAGGAGGGTTAAACTTCATTATTTGAAGATGTACATAACTTCTGTGCATTTGTATTAAGTTAATAGGTTATGAGAGTGTTCTGGTGTGTGTTTCTTTATTGTTTGAGGGGTTTTCAATAAAACAAAATATCTTCTAAGAGGTCTCATAGATTCAAATGGATATGACAAAAAATGTATAAGAGATCAACCTGCCAAACATTATTATACCCAAGTAACACAAAAGTGAAAATTAGACAGCTGTTATACATAAAAGGTGGCGATAATAACTTATTACCATAATGGTAACACTTTCATGTTTTTTTGAACGTGAATGGTCTCATGGGTATATACAAAAAAAGAAACAGTAGTGAACTATATTAAAAAATGCAGAGTGCAAATAGCCATATTTCGGGAGACACGTTTGGAAAGAAATGAGCATACAAATTTGACACAGAAAGGATTTCAGGATGGTTATTCAGCAGAATATCTGGGACAATGGAAAAGGAGAGTACTTATATTAATTGCTAGAAGAACTCCAGCAGTGATAGAAAAGGGAAACCAAAACGAATAAAAAGTATATATATAGTAGTAAGGGGCTACTACCAAGGGAGGAGGATTAGGAATTCAGTGATAGGAGTTCAGAGTGAATTTACATATTATTTCCCAATAGCATGTATTCATATTCCACCTAAAACTGCTACAATGAAACTTAAGAAAATTCTGGAAGAAATAATCAGCTTTCATCAGGGAATATTAATTATAAGTGGGGACTAGAATTTGATTTGCAACATTGAGGATGCATCTGGGGGTTGACCTCTCTCTAGCACTGGGAGTCAAGGGCACCTGCCGGTAACCCTTGGTGAGATCGATGGTTGTAAGATACTTAGCCCCACCCAGCTGCTCTAGGGCCTCATTTGTTCTAGGCATGGGGTAAGCATCTGACTATGTGCGACTATTTAATTTCTTGTAGAACCTGGTGCTGCCATCCTTATTTGGCACCAGCACCACAGGAGAGGCCCAGGGACTGTTGGACTCTTGAATTTGCCCCAGTTCCAACATCCCCTGTATCTCCTCCCTCAGAGTCTGTTTGACTCTCTCAGGCACCCTATAAAGGGCCTGCCTAATAGGCCTTTGGGGTCCTGTATCCACCTGGTGCTGCACCAGGTGGGTGCACCCTGGTTTCCCAGTGAATACATCCCTAAACTCCTGTAACACTGCTTGGATTTTTTGAACCTGGTTAGGAGATAGCTGCTGGGACATTGTTACCCCTTCAACTTGAGGTGTCAGTCTGAGCCTCACTGAGAAGATTAGTCAACAGATCTCCCTCAGACTCCTCCTGAAATTTACTGCAAATACTCAGCACAAGCACCTCCCTATCATGGTACGGCTTCATCATGTTAACATGGTACAATTTGTGCTTCTGCCTCTTGCCTAGCAGTTCCACCGTGAAGTTAACATAACTTACTTTTCTTACCACCTTGTAGGGTCCCTCCCAAGATGCTTGCAGCTTGTTGTGTCTGGCAGGAATGAGAACCATTACCTGCTTCCCTACAGCAGACTCTCTAGCTCAAGCATTCCTGTAATACCATACCTTTTTCTGTTGCTGGGCTTCTGCCAGGTTATCCTGGGCCAAGCCCATAAGTCCCCTGAGCCTTGTCCTGAGGTTTAGGACATATGCCATAACAGACTTCTGGTGAGGTTCACCCTTACCCTCCCACTCATCTCAAATTAAATCCAGAGGTCTTCTCACCCTATGCCCATACGGCAACTCAAAGGATGAAAAACCTGTGGATTCCTGGGGAACCTCTCTGTAAGCAAACAACAGATGTGGCAAATATCTGTCCCACTCCCTCTTAAAATGGTCTGCAAATGCCTGTAACATGGACTTTATTGTAGAGTTAAACCTCTCAACAAGACCATTAGTCTGGGAATGATAGGGGATGGTATTCGGGTGCTTCATCCCACAGTACTTCCACAAACAAGCCAGCAGGTCTGACATGAAATTGGCACCTCTGTCAGTCAGTATTTCTTTTGGGAAACCTACCCTGCTTAAAATCTCTAACAAAGCATTTGCCACCTTTTCTGCCTCGATGGAGGACAAATCCACTGCCTCAGGATATCTTGTAGCATAATCTACTACCACTAGGATATACTTTTCCCTGTGGAACTTGGGGTACTCAGAGGACCCACAATATCCATAGCTACCCTCTGAAATGGTTTCTCAATCACAGGCAAAGGCATCAAAGGAGCTCTCACCTTGTCTCCTGCCTTGCCTACCTTTTGGCACTGCTCACAGGTCCTGCAGTACCCTGTTACATCTCTGGAAATTCCAGGCCAATAAAAGTTCTGCATAATACATCTCTTTGTACATTTTATGCCCATATGACCTGCAAAGGGAATGTCATAGGCTATGGCTAGACGTGCCAGATGGTAGGCTCTAGGTACTACCAACTGCTGTATTCTCTCACCTTCTAGCCCTCCCTCAGAGGTCCACTCTCTATACAGTAACCCTTTGTCTCAGTATACAGACTGCCCCTTCCCTTGAGAATCAGGTGCCTCACTAGCTACCTGCCTCAGGCCTTGCAATGTAGGATCTGAGAGCTGAGCCTGTCTCAACTCTCTTTTTGTAAACCTTCCCAGCTCCCCTTCCACAGGAAGTCTGGCATCATCTGACAGCGGTGCCTCACTAAAAGCCTGGGTATTACTACTCAGCTCTACCTTTGCAGTCATTCTGTCCATGGGAACTTCGGTACCCACAAACAGCTGTGGCTCACCTCCAGTCTCACTGCTACAGAGTAGCTCCCTCCCTGAAGTAACCACCTCACCAGTCCTGGCTGCAAGTAGGCAGTCTGACTGAGTCTCCCACAGGCAACCAGACCCACATGCTTGTCTTCAAGCCTGACTGCATGTAACTGCATGAGCACATGGTACTGTATTATCAAAATCATTCCCTATCAGGACATCTGCAGGGATATCCTCAAACACACCTACTTGCTGATTTGCTTTTCCACCCTCCCAGTCAAGGTGAACCCTAGCCAAAGGTATTTGGAATGGGGTCCCTCCTAAAGCTCTGACTGGAGTAGACTACCCAGGCAAGGAGCATTCCTCTGTAACCATTGCAGACTTTACAATGGTTATGTCAGAGGCTATCTCTCTTAGCAATGGCCTCTTTGCCATTCACTACAACAGGATATAATCTCTTGTGGTAGTTTGGTACCCTTGTTGTCCCAAGACAACCTACTATTGGCATTTTGTCTTTCCCACTTGCTGGCTCCATCATCTTTTGTTTCCCACCTTGCCTCTATGAACATCTGTATGCCACATGGCCCCACTGGTTGCATTCAAAACATTTAACCCTAGGTCCTGGACATGTGCATGGAGTAGTGACATCCCCTGCTACTGTCAGATTCTGTTGGACCAGTCTGGGCTGCCCACCATGGGTTCCTTTAGACCCATAAGCAGTACTGGGGGTCCCTTTCCTGTGCAGGGATGCCCTGCTTGCTAGGTATAGGTCTCTCTTCTTCCCCAGCTCCTCTGAAGTAGCACATTGTCTATCAGCTAACCAACTCCTCATGTCCTCAGGCAAAGTGTTAAGGGCTTGTTCCCTCACCAAAAGGTCTGCCAGCCCTTCAGAAGTGGTGACCTAACATCCACTCACTCATCTATGAAAATAAGTGCGCAATTCTGCAACATATTCACACACACTTTCATCTGCCTTGCGTCTATGCGCATGAAACGTTTTCGTGTAAGTTTCAGGTGTTAGCTTAAAAAATTCTAACAAACAATTCTTAACAGTAGTATAATTAAAACAGTGAGTGTCAGACATTTTGGACAAAATAGTTACAGCTTTACCATGGGGTAAGGGGGTCAGGAACCATATCCAGAGCCTTTGGGTCAACATCATACTGTTTAGATACCCTCGCAAACATATGAAACTATCAAAATTATCCCTCTCTGTAAACTGCGGAAGAAATTTACTGACCTTTTGTGCTTCTGGGGTCCAGTTACTCCCTTCTCCATTACTTCCATGACTCTGGTGAAGAGTCAGCATCTCCTTTTCATGCTGCCTCTGCCTTCCCTTCTCCTCAGCTTCCAGGCATAGCAGTTTCTCATTCTCCTCAGCCTGTAGATGTCTCAGTCTCTCTGCTGCTTCTGTTTCCAAACGCCTGGCCTCCAACTCAAGTCTCTTTAGCTCCAGATGGATTTTTAAGTCCTCTGTAGAAAGGTTGAGCTGTCCATTCTCTGAGTGTTGTACATCTCCACGACCAGTCTGATCACCCTCCTGATTGCTGTTTTCTGATGCAGCTGTGAACAAAGCTGCAATCATGTCTGCCTTAGTCAGGTTTCCATGCACCAGTCCTTTAGCCTGGCAGATCTCAGCCAATTGGCTCCTTGACAGCTTGTCATAATCCTCTGCTGACATGCATGCCTGCTCTCCCTGACTAAACCTAGCTAACACAAGAAATAAAACAATTGTGATCTGAACTCTGAATATTCACTGCATGGCTGATTTAGAATACAAAAACACTTTCAGTAATCACTGCACATAAGCTACAGGAATGCACTATCCACACCACTACAAGCCAATTGCCAACCAATTAATATGTGGTGTGGATATCCCACCACTGCCAAACAATTAATATGTGATGCCTGTGTGCTGGCCCAGTAATCAAGAAGCCTCAATCCTCACCACTAACACAAGTAAGGGGTGTCCACATTGGGAAGGATGACAAATACACACACACAGTAAAGTACAATTTCCCTTAAGAGCACACAGAGATCACAGTCAGTCTGGGGCTGGTTTCTCCCTTTTTCTCCAGATCCCCAATAAGACTCCCCACTGGCACAACTACAGAGTGAGGTCATTAGCCGGGATCCCAAGCCAAGTCATCCTAGCACTCTCTCTGTCTAACCAGTGCTTTGTGTCCCTGCCCAAGTAGCTGACACACACACACACACACACACACACACACACACACACACACACACACACACACACACACACACACACACACTTTGAGATATGATTTATATACAACCACACAGATACTCCTGGGGAAGGTTGGCACAGGTTCACTGGCTGTACCCCTTCTGTCCAGACTATAAGGTAGTAATCACTGCCACCAGGACCCTTAATAATCAGCTACTAAAAAGGCCCTTACCAAAGGGTGTCCAATTATTACTGTGCAATATTATTATCCAAATGGTATGTGCGACTGAGCAGCAAGGCTTATTTGGAATGGCTTTTACAGTATCACTATATACATGCAATGTACTCTAGAGCTTAAAGTACCTCTACACAAAACAGCCACAGTCGAAAGTTTTAAAAATATTTAATAAATAAAAACACAAGACAAATCTTCACAATTCAGTACAGTGCTAGTCAAAAGTTCAGAGATCACAGGAAAATGCTCAAAATAATACTGTAGAATAGTCTGACATAAATATAGAAAACAGCAAGACTTAACTTACTATTTTCTATTTCTAGGAGAGCCACTAAAGTCTAAGATCCTACTTACATACAGACAGAGCAAAGCAAGTGTTGGTGAGTGGTCAGTTCTGAAGACAAATGCAAAATGCTCCCTCTCTGTCTCTGAGAAAGTCCTTTAAATTGATAATACATCCTGCTTACTCATTTTAGATTACATCATTCTTAACAATTCTCTGGCTTCCCAGGCTAACAGAAACTCTACATTAACATTTCTTAGTAAGCTTACACCTGGTCAGGAAACTACAGCAATTAAAGACATTATATATGCAAAATCTAGCAATTAACTCATCTCAAAACAATAGAAAGAATCTGCTGGTTCAGACACCACGGCTCCGAGCCCTGAGATCAAAACAGTCATAAAATGCTTGACTTATCAGCTTTCTTACAGCAGAGTGCACTGTTGTTACATTTTTGCAGTTCAACATCCAATACAGTTTTTTCACACTTAAGAGAACAGGCATGTGACTTATAGTAATATTTACAAATGACAGAATTATCTTCAAAATTCTATCTAGCTAGGCTGGCTGCCTTCACGTATCTTCACAATGTGACAAGAGAGATTATTTTTCTGAGCTGTGATACAGAATCAGAATTGCCTAGACATGGTAAGGCCTTGCTGTCTCTAATTATGGTGGCTGCCAAAAAAGCAATTACTGGGAAATGGAAATCAAAATCTAAACCAACTATATTAGAAGTAGTGAATATAGTAACAGAGATAAAACAACTGGAATTGAGATGTTTAGAAAAAGGAAGGAGCAAACGACATAAGAAAAATGGGAATTGTGGGAACAATACATACAGGGGATGAATGAGGTTTAAAAGAAGGCAGGACTTAAATGAGCTATGTAATGTTTGACTTAAAACGATTAGGTAGATTATAAGTTATATGTAATGTTTGCAACTGGGAGTATGTCAGTATGGTTTGTGATGTAAAATGCTTGCAAATAGGATTGTGTCGGAGTGGTTTTTTTCATTTATATAAATGTATGATTGCTTATGTCGTAAGTGATAATTTAATAAAGATGTTTTTTGTTAAATAAATAGGCAGGAATTGAATAATGTATGTAATGTTGCTTAGGTTATATGATATATAGCAATATATCTGAAGCATGTTTGTTAATTTTAACTTGTTAATACAATTTGATTACTCTTATATAAATGTTAAATGTACCTATGTCACAAGTGATAATTCAATAAAGGTATTTTTAAAAATTAAAATGTTTCAAAATCTTGACATCCAGTAGTTAAAGTTCATAAAACTGAAGAAAATACTTAATTTGTATCCTTAGTGTATGAGACAAAAATCTCAAACATTGTATGCAGTAGGGAAATTCAGAACTGAGGATCTAAAATAAGAAATAGGGACTATAATGGAATTGTCTTGGTGAGGGCACCAACCATAATATTTGTCTCATATAAATGCTAGACTGAGTGTTCAGTTGTACATGGGATCACTTCTACAAGTATAACATCAAGTGTTTGGGAGATAGGTTTTGATCCTTAAACTGTTGTGATTTAAATCAAACCAATAACTCGTTTTGTGAAATGTACAGGATGACACTAGACATATAACCATCAACACATACATGCCTGCTCACACACACCTGTACATACATATATTGGTACATGTAACACTATTTATATTGCAATTATTCATTTTACCTTTCAAAATTTTGGAACCTGCTACGATATTAAAAGGTTCTTCTCAAAAGACGTGAACTTGTTTAAGGAATAAGAGGAATTTGTTCTGTTACCTGGAAATCACTTGTCTTGATACTATATAGGAAACAATGAAGATGATACCACAATCTGAATAACTTAGATGACTTCTTCCTAGTAATGGAAGGACAATCCCTTCTTTCCACTACTAGTTTTGATTGTTCATGTTTTTTTTTCTTTCTCTTTGATATGCTCGGAGTAATAACTACTATAGACATAACAAGATTAAAAATAATTATCCAACTGTTATAGAATACAGAATTAATACTTGTAAATAATGGTTCTACTAACACCTTTCAAAATTATATCTCTAATTATCCTTAATCTGTTAGGATATACACTTTAGATGTTCTAACATGTTCATATTAAAATTATTGAGGAGATTAGGGATATCTTAGTGGTGCTTTCTAGGAAATTAGCTTGTTAAGCTTTGTCAATGTAGAGAAAATCTATGCAGGTATACTCGTATCCATATCTTATGTAAATATTAAAACCCAATATGTAAATACCTTATTGAACTATAGATCTCTAAACTTAATAACTACTCACTCCCTGCTTTATTCCTGGTCTATGGGGTTAGTGGTTAGGCACAGGGTTGGGACGGGAATAATAGGATGCTTTCTTAATCTTATTTTATCAATTTGTTTGTGTCTTTTGGCTTTTCCCAGTTAGGGGTCGCCACAGCGGAACTCCGGTCCGCTAATGATTGGCAGTAGATTTTTACGTGCTGGCTTGCCGGGCCTAACGCACAACCTTCAATGAAGGAACGCTCATTCACGCATGTCGCCACACAGAAAATGCTCTAACTGAGAATCGAATGGGCAATGTCTAACTGTGAGACGACAATGCTACCGCAGCACCACCACCGCAGTGCAATCTTATTTTATCAATTTTATCAATACATAAACAAAAATTAACTCAAACTAATACACAAGACTTATTTCACCAACATCTCAAACACATACATGTGGGGATTTGACTCATGGAATATCAAAGGGCTCCAGAATAAGAAGAAAGGAAAACTTTTTTTATATCTCATCCTACAAGCAAAAGCGAACTTCATATTAGTTCAGGAAACACATCTAAATCTTGAACAATGGTCAGAAATTAAAAAAAAATGGATAAGGAATATTATAGCTTCTGAAGGCAAAACTAACAGTGCAGGGGTAGCTATAATAATTAAAAAGCAATTCCAAGACAAAATTTTAGAAACTAAAGCGGACAAGGAGGAGAGGTGGTGCTATGTAATTCTTCTAACCCCAAATCTTCCTAAACCTCTTCTGGTCCTTAATGTCTACGCCCCTTGTAAAAATCAACACATTTTCTTCGCTTCTTTATACCCTATCATAAATAAATTCCAAAAAATGATATGGTCCTAGGTGGTGACTGGAACACATATCAAAATCCCAAACAAGACAAATTGAGTACGACTATAACACCTAACAAACAAGCACATGTAGCCCTAAAAGAACTTATACAGGATTACAAACTTCATGACCCCTTTAAATATGGAGATAGTCCAAATAAATCTAGCAAATTCACGTTTTACTCTCTATGCCACAAAATGTGGTCGAGAATAGACTTTTTTTCTAATCTCGGACTCATTCATCAAACTAGACCCAAAAACGACCACCCACACTAGATACCTCTCAGATCACTCCAAAATTACTCTAAACGTTAATGGAAATCCAAAGAATAATACAATGAAAAGAGGATAGAATTGGTCCCTGAACCCCAACCTTCTAATCAAAAAGGAGATAATAAATGACATTCAATCCTTACTCAAATCAACTCTGTCTAACATTCCTCTCAACTACCTCTGGATATTGAATGGGCGGCAACCAAAGCGCAAATTAGGGGAATACTCATTAAAAAAGCAGCTTACTATAAAAACATTCAACTTAAAGAGGAACAGGACTTAGAAACCAAAATACAAAAACTTGAAAATGACCTATTAACTAATTATAAAACTCAAAACAGAAACAGAAATCCAGAAACTTCAAAAAGCCCTATACCTCCTACATAATAACAAATTATCCTTTTATGAAACCAGAATGTTAGCCAACTACGCTAATGAAGTACAAATACCATCTCAAGCACTGGCCAGAATTATAACCCAAACTAACTCTCCCTCCCAAATATCTGAAATACTTTACGGAAACAAACATTATACTAAAATTGAAGATATTACTAAAATCTTTGAACTAATATATTCACAGACCTATAGAGATCAGCTACTAACATCCTCAAAAGATGATAGAACACGCTTTCTCCAAAAACGAAATTTCCCGAAAATAGACCCAAGTCAACAGGAAAAATTAAGCAAACCTATTTCTATTAATGAAATAACTTCAGCAATTCAACAAATGAAATCACATAAAGCCTCAGGCCCAGACGGCCTCACTGCTGAATTTTATAAAACCTTTTCCCCCATCTTAGCTCAAATTTTATTCCACATACTGAACTATATAATAAACAATAAAATCAATGATATACACTTTAATGCATCCAAAACTATTTTTATACTCAAAGAACAAGCTGACCCAAAAAACCCAGATAGCTATAGACCTATCTCACTATTAAACATGGACACCAAAATTTTAACAACTATACTTGCAAACAGACTAAAAAACCTACTAGATAAAATTATTTCCCCCGAACAATCTGGTTTTACAACACTTAGAGAAACGAGTGATAATACACTAACTCTTAATACACTAATTTCTTATGCTAATCATAATAACTTAAATATATATGCATTAGTTATTGATGCTCATAAAGCCTTTGATAGAGTAAATATAGAATTTCTACTTCAAACGTTACCTTATTTTAATATACCCCAAATGTTTATCCAGATCCTACAAATACTATACAACAACCCCTATACATCTCCTTATATTAACAAAACTTGGTCAAAGAGACTCCCAATTAAAAATGGAACCCGTCAAGGATGCCCTCTTTCTCCTATACTCTTTAACTTATACTTGGAGCCACTCTTCCTAAGTATTAAATAAAATCTATACCATAACCCCCCAATAATTTATAACACCAAAATCTTCCTCTCAGCTTTTGCAGATGATTTGAATATTTATTGTACCACACCAATCTCAGATATAAATAAAATATTATCTGCTATTTAACACTTTTTGAAGATATCAAACCACAAATTAAATCTCAGAAAAACTAATATCTTCCCCTTAAAACCCCTAAACCATTCTCTCTTTTACCCCTGGTAGGAAATTTAAAAACAAAAGAAGTAATCAGCTACTTAGGCATTACTTTTTCCACAAACAATAAAGATTTTTACTCAAACAATATAACTCAAAAATGGCAGAATATTATTTTAGACCTTAATAGATGGAAAAACCTAAAATTACCATTTCTGGCCAAAGTTTCTGTAATTAAAATGAATGTGTTACCCAGATTACTTTATATCTTCATGACTACTCAATTAACCATACCCAATAATTTTTTTTAAACAAATTCACACCTTGCTTGCAAAATTTATATGGGAACCAAAAAAAAAAAAAAACAGAATCTCATATAACAAAACCCACGACCCCAAAAAATAAAGGTGGCCTAGACCTTCCCAATTTTGAGACATATTACTTAATTATGAATACTAACAGAGTGTTGCGAATAGCTGAATATAACCCAAAGAACAAAGATTGGTCCCTGCCTTGGATAATAATATACCAAAGACACATCAAACGCCTAGATATTAACTCCAAAGCCTTACCATTCCTAAATACCAGATTAATGAAATCATGTAATATAACAGAACCCCTTAAACACTCCATCTCGCTAACACAAAAACTCTTTAAATACCTAAACCTTACACAAGCTATGATGACATTACAACCTTTACACAAAAATCCCAACCTTAAAATAAACAATCAGACCCTAATCCTAACCCCCCCCTTTCCTCGATTAATTAATACAACCATCCAAGATATATACCCATATCTAAATTGTTCTATACAAGAAATCAGGAACCAATTGAACCCCCCCAAATCCTATCTAGTGTTTTTAAGGCAAATTAAAGAACTATGTACCAGTTATCTTCATGACTACAACATAACCAGCAAAGATATAATAACCTGTAATTTACTTTGGAAAACCATCCTCTCAACTAAGAAATCTACCGCCAATACTTAAAAAATAATCAAAGACATTAAATTCCACAAATACATACTCATCTCTGACTATTAGAGAAAGTCTAATTCATCCACTGATAACCATCAATTGAACCAAGCAATTAACCTAACAATTAAAGCTATACCCCTTAAAAAACTAGCATTTACTCAACTTATGATTTATAACAATGCATATTTCACAACCGCTATCTTACATAAATTTAACCCTGCGAAATTCTCATTCTGTCCACACTGTAAAAACCAAACTGCTGATATACTCCATCTTTTCTGGAGCTGTAAATGTGTATTTAAACTTTGGAACTCCCTTAAATTTCAACTACAAAAAATGGGCTATCCGACATCTGCACTCAACTGGGAATTCACTCTTTTATATATCCTCCCAAACAATATTTCTAAAACTCAAGCAATTACTCTGATTATTATTTTTCTCTTAATGAAACTTTATATAGAAACCAATTGGCTTAATCCAACTAACACTTCTTGGGAGAACTTTAGAATGATGGCGACCAAACATCTATTAGCCCATAAAATACTAATTGACAAAGGGAACAAAAATATTAAACTCAGGAAGTTATGGGAACAAGTTTTTAATATTATTCATGCTTAGCTCAACACAAATATTCATACTTAACTACAACTAAGAGGACTCATAACAATTCATATCCATAACTCACAAAAGTTTTTTTTTCTTTTTCCTTTTCTCGTTTATATTTTTACTCACAATAACCCTTGCTGAATTGTTACACCCTTTCTCCCAAATATTGAAAGCATCTATGTATATAGTGTAGATTGTATTGTTTGACTGTTTTACTTCTTTTTGTATTACTCTCAATGTATAACAACTGTTTATTGTACATATATGTTCCCTCTTTTTGTTGCATTTTGCTTGCTATTCTGTATTGATGAAAAGAATAAATAAAAATTATTGAAAAAAAAAAGAAAATTTAGGTAGGGAGTAGGATAAAATGAAAGTGGAGTTTAAAATGGGATAAAACACAGCCAGTCCACAGGGACCAAGCACAACTAAACAAAAAAAATAAATAAAATGGACCACCGAGGTCACTTGCTCTACTTTATTCAGACTCTGATGAAGCTGGACTTGGCATCTGGTGAAAGCGCTTAGTTTGTTTGGTCTTTGTGTGTCTGAATAAAGTGGGGCAATTGACCATGGAGTTCCATTTTATTTTTTATTTTTTTTTAGTTTAAAATAGGGTAGAAATAAAAAGAGATATGCTTAAGAAGTGACAAGAATTATTTAGAGGGACTGACAAATGTTATAAATGTTGCAGAATAGGGAGATCTCACAGAACAAGAACAGGCACAACTGCAGAGGGCTAAAAAGAAACTATGGACTACATGGATAATATGCATGAGTTTAGAGAGACTGGTGTTAAGCAACTGTTTTTGATAACTCCAGGACACAAAAGCTTTTAGCACAATGGCTCAGGCAACAGAAAGTAGATAGGGTCATTGCCAAGCTTAGGGAGCCTACAACAAAGAAAATAAGTAGACATCTTTTATTGGTATTAGAAATAGTTTGGAAATTTTATGAAAATCTTTATAAAGCAGAGAAATGTGGAAATCAAGAAAAAGTACAAATGGAGATGTTTATGAATGAGTTAAATATGCCAAGGTTAGAGGTAGATGAGGCTCAATTATTAACAGTTAGGATAAGAGAAGATGAGATAAAAAAGGTGATGTAAAACCAATCTACGGGAAAGTCTCTAGGAATACACAGTATTCCTGTATAAGTTTGGAAGCTAGGAGAGAAGAAAGTACTAAAGATATGGAAGATTTTAACAGTGGTTTAAGAAGAGGATAAGTACCAACATCGTGGAAGAAAGCAGTGGCATTTGTAATACCTAAAGAGGATAAAGATCCATGAGATCCAGCTTCATATAGAGCATTTTAATTTTAAATCATGATTACAAAATGTTTATGTCTATAATGGCTAAAAGAATGGCAAAGGTGATAAAATTGATAAGATATGGATCAATGTGGTTTTGTGGTGAGGAGGCAAACATTTGACAACATTAATAGCACAATGATGATCCAGAGGGAAGCAGAAGGTAAGAAAATACCATTGCTTTTGTTGGGTCTTGATGCAGAGAAAGCATTAGACAGAGTAATCTGTGATTGTATGAGCAGGGCAGTGGAAGTATTTGCATTTCCTGGCACGATAATAAGATGAATTAGGAGGCTATATGAATGATTGGAGGAGAAACTTAAACTGGTGAGGATTCTCTCTGACATGTTCTGTTCGAAGAAAGGAACCAGGCAGGCCTGTTCTCTTTCCCCTTTGTTATTTGTGTTAGATTTAAAAACTTTGGCAAAGAAAATAAGGGACTCAGAAATTCAAGCATATAAATGGTATGATAATCATAAAAAGTTATCTTTATCTGTCGATTATATTATTTTTACCTGATAAAACCAGAAAGTACATTTCAGTGTTGTGGAATATTCTGAGACAGTTTTAAGTCCTTTCAGGATACAAAATTAATAAAAATAAAAGAATAGCAATAGCTGTAAACTATGTACCCAGACATGAATTGGTTCAGCAATACCAATATTTATGAGGATATGATAAAATTAAGTACTTAGGAATATGACTTAAAAGTATTCTGTGATGGCAGGTAAGGATATGTGGGAAGAGATTAAACAAAAGACAATACAAAAACTGAGAAACTGGAAGCTCTGTTTTATGGATATTAATAGCACCATATAAGCAGTGAAAGTGTAGTCTTTTTAGTTTTATACACAGATCAGGCATATTTTTATCAAGCATATGAGAAGTTGAGAATAGCAATTAATAAAGAGTTGAAGGATTTTATCTGTGAGGGGAAGAGGACAAGAGTCAAGTGGGATGAGTTGATCCTTCCTATAGAATAAGGTGGTGTGAGATTGCCTGATTTGAAGGGGTATCACAGAGCTACACAGTAAAGGCTCCTATACATAGTACGAGAAAAAGCTATAATTCAAACTGGAAAGGGATGATGGTGAAACAAGGGGAAGCTCAAGAAACAAAGGAAGACTGCAATATTGATGAACATCCTTAAGGAGAATAACAATAACCATACAGAATAATATAGCCCCAAAGATATTCAAAGAGAAATACAGGCAAAGGCATCCAGATATGGAAAATTTCACAATAAAAAAATAACATCACAAAGATGGAAAGTAGAAAAGAAGATTAGTAAAGTAGAAGTTAAAAAGAAGTTGAAGTTATGGAGTGCATGCGAAGTAAAGGATTCGGTGTAGAAGGCCTGGCACAGGTTACATTACAGCAGTCCCCATAGCAGGGAGAAACAGGAAGATCAGGAAACATCTGAAGAAAACATATAGACATGGGAAAGAAAAAGAAATGTAATATGGTGTAATATTTATGCAAAGGAGAAAGCAAAACTAACAAATACATAAACAGCAGCACCAAAGATATTTGAAGAGAAATACAGGCAAAGGAATCCAGACATGGACAACTTTACAATACAAAAATTAAGAAGACAAAGAGGAAAAGTAGAAAAGGAGATTAGTAATGGAAAAGTTAAAGAAATAGAAACTGAGGTCATGGAGTAGCTGCAAAGTGAAGGATTCAGTGTAGAAAATATAATTCAGAAAACACCACAACAGGATAGAGTAATGGATATCCAAATTAATGGGAAATTAGTGGAACAGGAAGCAATTGGTCAGGTGCCACATGAAGATAATTTGGAGCCTTCCACAGGAAACCAGTTTAAACATTCACTTGAAGCTAGACAGAAAGGGAAGGGACTTGAAACGGTGGAAATGGATGCAATCAATGTTGAAGAGTGATAGGCCAGTGAGTTCCCATATGATAGAGCAACAGATGGCACAGGAAGAAGTTGAAGAGAATGTACCACAGGAAGATGCTATAGTATCTTCTATAGAATGGCCACAGGAATTGGAAAACAAGAGATGTGCCCTTAGTTTGGAAGAAAATTGGCTAAGAGAAGAGTTGCTTGATTTAATAGACATAGAGAGATATATCAAGATCAATGAAAGAAATAGACTGCAGAAGGTTAATAAAACCCAGAAAGTCAGACGTTTGATAAAACAAATGAACACAGTAATTAGGACTGTTCATAGAGAACCATGTGATATAACAGAAGTAAACAGGATACATTACTGTGCAGCTAAATTAATAACTGATAAAGTTCTACCACAAGAACACTGTGTAGTGAGGTAAAGGAAGGAGAGAAATCTAATATCATCATGGAAGTATCAAACAGAGAAAACTATAAAGCAGTTAAAACAAGAAGTGTCACTGTTAGAAGATTATAGAAGAGGCAACAGATCAACAAAAATACAAAGAAAATAGATGTGATAAAAGCAACGTGCAATACTAGAACAGACCAGGATCTATCATGCACTATTGCAAATAATAAACTAAACATTTCAGTACAGGTGGAAAGACTTAGAAGATACAAAGATAAATATTAAGGAAAAGTGCAAAATAAGCAATTTATTGAGGACCCAAAAAGGTTTTATAGAGAACTAGGAAATAAGATAAAAAGAATTGAAAGACCGCCAAAAAAAGAAGAAATAGATACATTTTGGAGAAGTATCTGTGAAGATCCTGTGGAACATAACAAAGTTGCTAAATGGATAGAAGATGTAAAATAAGAAGTTTAATGGTACAGGATATGAAATGGGATGAAGTAACAGCTAGACTGATTGAAACAAAGTTAAGAAAAGCCTCTAATTGGAAAATCCCAGGCCCAGATGCAGTACCTAACTTCTGGTTGAAACTATTAACATCTTTGCATGAAGATTTAGCCATGAGTAAGAACTATTTATATACAGACCCAGAACAGACACCAACCTGGCTAACAACAAGAAAAACAATGCTCCTATTTAAGAGTGAATCTGTAAACTACCCTGACAGAGTTTATAGTCATTTAGAAGAAAACTCAATTATCACAGTAGAACAAAAGGACAATAAAAGAAAGTCATAATGAAAAAAGGCTAATTTGTTGTTAAATAAAGTCATAGTGGAGAACTGTAAAAAGGGGAAGAATGTAAGTATGGCATAGATTGACTACAAAAAAGCATTTGATAGTATCCCTCATTTGTGGATAAAAGAGTGCTTAAAAATGTATAAGATACACCCTACACTGATTGATTACATTACAGTGACCATGAAACAGTGGCAGACCAGTTTGCAATTAAGCCATGATAAAGGACAAATTGTTATCCCAGGGATAAAAATTCAAAGGGGGATATTCCAGGGTGACTCTCTGTCATCGTTACTATTCTGCCATGCCCTTAATCTATTAAGCTGTTTACTCAACAGCTTAGGCCATGGCTATAATCTGGCTCCTAGAAAACAACAAAGTGTAAAGACTTCTCACCTTCTCTTTGTCGATGATTTAAAGCTGTATAGCTCATCAGATGAGGAACTGAAAGCACAACTGCAAGTTGTCAAAACTTTTTCAGATGATATAAGAATGTCATTTGGTCTTCATAAATGTGCAAAAGCACCCTTTAAAGAAGGAAAACTGCAACGTCAAGAAAACATCAGCTTGGGACAAGAATGTGATATAAAAGAACTTGAGCAAGAAGGAGTGTATAAATACTTGGAAATTGATGAAGGATCAACAATAAAACATGAACAAATGTGAATAAAACTCAGTAAGGAATAGTTCAGAAGACTTAAATTAATCCTGAAAACAGCACTGACATCTAGCAACAAAATCCAAGCTATAAACCAATTTGCTTTTCCTGTCCTTACTTACAGTTTTGGAGTGATTGACTGGCCCCAAAAGGTGTTGGATAGATTAGATAGGAAAACAAGAAGGATGCTTCATGCTCACCAAATGATTTATAAAAATCAGTGCATACCAAAAGTATATATTCCGTGTTCCAAAGGAGGGATGGGCCTCCTTAAAATTGATTATTTGTATAGATCTGCAATCATGGGACTCCATACATATCTGCTGACCTCACAAGACTCAAACATAGTGAAAGTTTTGAAACATAAGGTGAATAAATCTAAGATAACTTCTCTGCTTAATTTAGCAGAGGCTTATCGGCATCAAGCAAGAATGGAAATCAAACCAGAAGTAGATAAAAATCAGGCAGCAACTGAATATGCCAAAAAACAAAAGAAGGAATATAAGGTGAAGGATCAGATGAGAAGGCAAGAAATGTGAAAAAAGCATAAATGTAGTTGCAAGTATAGAAAACTTCTGGAAGAACATCATGTTGATCAGGAACAAACACAGGAATGGTTAAAGAGAGGCAAATTCAAACCAAGAGATGAAAGGTTAATACTAGCAGCCCAAGATAGTGAGCTGCATACACGTTGGTTTATCAAGTCCATTGAACATGTTGGAGAAACAGACAAATGCAGGTTTTGCAAAACCAAACTGGAAACAGTTGCACACCTCTTTGCTGGTTGTAACATACTAATGGCAGAAGGACCATATACTGAAAGGCATAATAATGTGGCGAGACTGTTAAGCTGGGGATTGTGCAAATATTATGGTACTGAAGTGGCCGAAAAACACTGGAAACATGAGCCACAAAGCATCATAGAAAATGATGAAGTTTATATCACATGGGATCATCCATTACCAACAGTTCAAAAGATAGATGCTAGAAAACTGGATATAGTGGTTCACGAAAAGAAGACAAGAGTAGCATTGATCATTGAAATTGCCACACCCAGTGACTACAGTGTCTTGCATATAGAGAGACACAAAGTCATAAAATATTAGGATCTATAGGCAGAAATGAGAGCAATGTGGAAGAAAGATACCCAGACAGCTCCAATAGTAGTAGGAGCAACAGGTCTTATAAAAAAAAATCTACAATCATGTTTAGATATGTTACCAATCCATGTAACTCCGTATGAATTGCAGAAAGAGTCATTAATGGGCACATTGCAGGTGCTCCGAAGAGCACTTTTGGCTGACATCAAAGATTGAAATTAAATGAACTTTAATCATACTTTGACTTGGGAATGGAGCCCAGTCCAGTCATGGTATTAGAAACTTAAAAGACCTGGGGAATAAAAAAAAAAAAAAAAAGTATTATATTCAAAGTATCAGAAAGTATTCTTAGCTAACATAGGAATAGAGAAAGGAGATTTTGCCAGTAGAGATGACTGCAATTAGGTATAAAGAGAATAGGAAGAAGGGGCTGGAATTTACTGTAGAAAAGTGGCAAAGGAACAAAGGTACTGGTAACAAATAATTAGAGAGGAAAAGGTAATAAAATAGGAAGAGGCTTAAAATACATTTGGACTGCAGGCTAAAGATTGCCTTCCCTGTCAAGGACTGATATTAGAGTATAGGCAAAGAGAAAGGAATAAGGGGTCCTAAGTGAAAGACCAGCACTGGTAGAGTTTTTGGTAGAATCTAGAGCAGAAGCTGATGTTACAAAAGGGATAATTAGTAGGTTATATAAAATATTGAATGATAGTTATAGGAATCAATCAATGGAGGTTAGAAGGGATTGGGAAGAGAAGAGAGATTAGATAAGCAATTCACAAAGAAACTATGGGAGGATATATGTATGGCTCCCAAATATGCAACAAAGTCTAGAAGAGTCAGGATTTTTGCTTGGAAGTGTTTGCATAAGTAATTTTATACCCCAAGCAGACTTCAAAGAAGTTTTCGTCAGGAAGACTGCAAATTTTGGAGGGGTGATGAAGAAAAAAAGAGGTATTTGGGAAATGTGTAATGCTTTGGTAGACTTCAAAAATCACAGCCGACTACTCTATCAGAAAACTAGGTGAGCAAATTGGTGTAACTAAGGAAATTATTTTTTGAGCTGTGATACAGAATCGGAATTGCCTAGACATAGCAAGGGCTTGCTGAATTTAATTCTGGTGGCTGCCAAAAAAGCACTGACTAGAAAATGGAAATCAAAGACTAAATCAATCATACTTTAAGTAGTGAATATAGTACAGAGACAGAAGTGGGATCTTTAGAAAAAGGTAGGAGCAAATCACATAGAAAAATGGTAATTGTGGGAAAATACATGCAGAATAATCTTTTGGTGAAGGAATGAGGTTTAAAGGGAGCAGGAATTGATTGAACTATGTAATGTTCTGTATAGAAGATTAAATGTGATATATACTGATTGCAGCTAAAAATATGGTTTATTTTCCTTTATATATATATATATATATATATATATATATATATATATATATATATATATATGATTACCTATGTCATACGTGATAATTCAGTAAATATGTTTCTTGTTCTTTGAGGTTGAACCCGAGACTGGTGTTGAGCAAATGAGATGATCAGGAAGAAAACCTGCAACAATGGGAAGCTAGTGAATAAACAGAAGTGTAAAACATCCAAAACATTAGATAGAGCCTGAAACCCACACGGTGTTTATGTGTCTGTGCAGTAAGCACCAGCGCTTAATAAATATTCATGCCGTGGCGCACCTTCAAACATAAGTAAGCAGGGTTTCATGGCGGCCAGGAAACCATATAAAGCAACACAGATAGCGAACTTAGTTACAGCATAGCAAACTGGGTTAGCGTGATTGCATGGAATGCCAAATGGACCACCAGGGTTTTTCATATATTATGTTCTGAGGACAGGACAGTGTATGTGTATACTCCAGCATAATGGGTTAGTGGGATTGAGTGGAATGCCACAAGATCACCAGAGTTTTGCAAATATTAATGTATTATGTTGCAGGAACAGGATAGGACAATGTATGTGTATACTCCAGCATACTTGGATAGTGGGATTGCATGGAATGCCACAAGGACCACCAGGTTTTTTCAAATAAATGTATGTACTGCAGGCACTGGACAGGGCAGTGTATATAGTGCTGACTATTGTAGGATCCCATTCTAGGCAATCTGTACAAGTTGTGCCAATGATCTGTAAGGGTACATGAACTGCCATTTATAACAAATGGTCATGGGAAGTGTGCTTATTGAATAGAGACACACACATGAAGTTTAGGGATGAGCACTGGGAAGGAGGACAGGTGAAACATTGTAATGTACTGCATGTGAAGAAATGTAAAAGGAAGATAGTTGCAGCAGGAACACTAATCACATCTCCACATGGCACAATATATTGTGTTACATAAAAAGCAGCACTCATCACCGTAGACACATACTGATGGACATTCCACATACCATATATCCCAGGACACAGGCCACATAACAGCTGGTCTGCTGATGGGGTGTGATGTTTACATGATCCTTGGTTTATGCATTTGTTTGCATAACGAAGCAAATCTGCACTTTTTTTTTGTTCATCTCATGTGTTGTCATGGCTGCGGCAGCAGTCTTTGATGTGTGTTGATACTGTTTGTATTATACCAATATCACAGCTGGGGTAAATGATTGTCCGCAGTCTGTAGTCCTCCAGACAGCTGTTGGTACACAGGACTTTTATGTCATTCTTGATGTCTGTGATTCCAATCATGGACAGGAAAAAGGGTAGCAGACAGCCCTGATGTACACACATGATCAATGGCACAAGATATAGGTCATGTCACACATTTCTACATATTTAGATGCCACTTATGTGATTCACTGTATTACCCCCTTGGTGATATAGGTGTTGATGGCCACATCTGTCATTGTGGGGTGCATATCTCAGTGTGGACTCCTGTCAACTGCCTTGGCCTTTTCAAGTTCCACAGGATGATGCTCTTTGAGGACATCTGACAGATGTAACAGACATAGAATGGCATCAAAAACGCATACATGTCTGTTGCACACAGGCGGGATATTATCAGTATCCATTTAGAGAAGGTCCATGATGAGATGTTGGTCTACCTCACAGATCAGGAGAGTCAGGATGTGTCTAAACATGCATGTATCAGGTGGTGTCTCCAGCTCACTCAGATGAATGCATGTCGATGTACATCCTTCTGTGGGTACGCAGTCCATCTGGAGGGTGTTTTGAAGTCTATATCACACCATGTCAGGTATGCGTATGTTCTGAGTCACACTACAGGTAAACAGTGATGTTGTCACAGGCCATTGTTTTTGTGTGATAGGCCTGCATGAAGGTAACACAGTGCATTCTGCCTATTTTGATCTGTCCTAGGGTTTGGACACAATTCCCCTACTCGGGTATCACTGACAAACTCTACCAGCTGGGGATTAACAATTGCATCACTAGATGGTCAACCAATGTCCTCACTGACAGAATACATACTGTGAAAGTTAGTGAATCAACCTCTACCATTGCAGCTGTCATCAATGGTGTACCCTGGGCTGGGGTCTATATTGTTTGGAATCTATTTCTCAATAGTCCAGGCTACAAAATATGTCCAGTAGCTTATCAAGTTTGCCGATTCATGCATATTGGTTGCAATCACTGAGTCCACCAATTATGTGACTATAGTATAAGAGGGGCTAACACACACAAATAATTGGTGCCAAAGCCACACAGTCTACTAATAAATACAGAATGTGTCAGGATTTGTGCCTTATGCAAAGTGGAATTTCGTGGTAAATACACCATTTACAACACTCCCCCTATGCTGAAACCAGTGGTGCAAGAATTGGGAACACATGTAGATAGCCATCTGAACTTTGACCAAGTGTCCACAGTGGTAAGGAAAGGCTACGTCATGTGCCTCAAAAGTCAGGCCATTGTATCTAGATCTGAGAAGAATATAACAGCACTGTACTCAGACCTCATCTGAACACTAATACAGTATAATGCTTCCTTTGCATGTACCTCACCAGACACCTGCAGCAAGGGGGTTCCACACCAAGAAAGTACAGGTCCTACAAACCATGCCATGACGTACGTGGATATACTGAAGGATGAGGTGATTTGTGTCTGGACTACAGGACATCTCTATCCATGCCCTGATGTGTATATTGCACATCCACAAATCGCAGTCTGTTGACAGGAAAATGTTAAAAGCAATGTCCCACATGCTATTGTAAAATGCTCTCTCTACTGTCAAGCAAGTATATATATACACACACACACACACACACACACACACACACACACACACACAGTTGACTGCAGTGAGACTAGAACACCTACCTATCTAAGTACACAGACTACAGAACACAGTACTTTGCTCAAGTGTCACTGCTCAAGTCCAACGTGGAGTGTCTCAGACAATGCTTTATAGCTGATGACATCAGCAGTGTCTGTTCAGGAGAATATAACAGTTTCCCACATGCTGGTGTAAAATGCTCCCTGTAATGTCAAGCAACAGCTCACACACATATGCTCACACACACACACACACACACACACACACACACACACACACACACAGTCAACTGCAGTGAGAATAGAA
Source organism: Protopterus annectens (assembly GCF_019279795.1). Taxonomy (NCBI): domain Eukaryota; kingdom Metazoa; phylum Chordata; order Ceratodontiformes; family Protopteridae; genus Protopterus; species Protopterus annectens. The sequence goes on along the minus strand of NC_056747.1, from coordinate 409,323,610 downwards.
CCCCTAACCAAGTACACAGACTACAGAACACAATACTTTACAGAGAGCCACAGCTGAGGTCTAATTTGGAGTGTGTCAGACATTTTATAGCTTATGACATCAGCAGTGTCTGTTGAGAAGAATATAACAGTGTCCCACATGGTGGTGTAAAATGCTCTCTGTAATGTCAAGCAAAAGTACACACACACACACACACACACACACACACACACACGTACACGTACACGTACACAGACTACAGAACACAGTACTTTACGCACGCACCACGGCAGAAGTTTAACTTTTACATGGCTGCAGGTCAACTTATAGTGGATGACATCAGTAGTGCATGTTGTAGAGAAGAAGTTGGGAGGCCTGCATGTAATGGATCTGTAGGCATGTACAAGTATCAAAATACTGTCAGTTCATGGGATTGGAGTGGCAACTGCAGGACACATACTTCTGTATTCTGACTAGACAGATGCAGACACACACACACACACACACACACACACACACACACACACACACACACACACACGCACACACAAACGCTCAGTTGACTGTTGAGAACAGAACCTCTTCTAATCTAAGTACACAGACTACAGAACACAGTACATTATGCAAGCACTAGTAACAAAAGCACTAGAGGAGGAAGGCAAACAAGTCCTTGCTGGTAAAAAGAATCTTTTATTACCACAAACGGCTGGAACAAAACAAATTCAATACACTCCAAGGCACAAACGCTATGTCTCCACACCTACGTTTTCGTTTCAGACACTTCTTCAGATGCACTACAATACAATACTTTTTAACCTGCCTTATATATACATCCAATCAATATCAATTAACTAATAACAACACCAATTTATAATTAATTATCTAATAAACAGATACTAATCCTATTTAAAACAGACCTAAAAAGACTTTTATTTAAAAACTCATGATTATAAAAACTATAGCAACACTTCTCTTTACTAACAACAAAGCAAACCAACTTCATTTACAAAAAACACTGTAAAACATTCATCCATATAAAAATCATACTCTACATACTATGAAAGTTAAAAAATCTGCCTATAAATGTTACATTTTATCGGTGCACATACTCCCTCTAGTGTACAAATAGAAATGATACACACATATGAGGAGAATTCTTTTTGTATATAAGCTATCAAAGTAATACCTTCCTATCTTAATCTAAAAACTATACATATTGATTAATGAATAAGTATTGTCTCACTGTAATAAATTCATTTTCCTTCCCATCAAGTAGAAAGAATAATATTATAAAACTAGTAGACCAATAGTATAATAGAACAAACACTTTAAAGAATGAATTTCAAAATTAGAATAAAAACAACTTTTAAATTAGGGGGAAAGGGTAACACTCACAACTTAGCAGCCCTCAATTTCAACACAGGTAATAATGATACTATATTGTTAAGACCTGGTTTGTTATACGATTCCAACTGTAACTGCCACAACAGTTCTTTATATTCGATCGTATCCTCCCATGGTCCCCCTCGTATATCTTTCTTAACTACTTCCAAGACATAAAAATGGAATTCTGCTTCTGAGCATTTCATTTTATGATTGGCCAAAGCATTATTGGGGCACCCATTTTTAATGTCATAATTATGCTCATAAATCCGATTTTTCAATTTACGTTCGGATTTCCCCACATAGAAAGCTTGGCATTTTTTACACATGCTCAGATAAACAATTCCACTTGTATGGCAGTTCGCATATTCAGTACTCCTTACTAAAATATCCCTACTCTGTATGTGAACTGAGTCACGGGCATATATAAAAGGGCATTGCGGACAACTACTGCATTTGAAAGTCCCAATTCTACCCTTCTTCAGATGATGACCCCTACCCTTTGTTTCAAAATAGTTTTTGAGGTTCTTTCCCTTTCTGAAAGTACATTTCAATGGCTGTTCAAAAAGCCGGTTCAAATCCGAGAACTCACCAAATTTTTGCCATTCAGTCTTTATTACATTAAAAATAAATTTTGCTTCCCCATTATAGTCCAAAACCAAATTGTTAGAACCATCAAAACCATCTAACTGGTATCCAGAATTCACTGGTTCATCAATTCCTAATATTGGATGAAATTTATTAGCCCTCCCGATCACCACTTCTTTTTCCACTTCAGAAATTAGTACGTCAGGGTAACCTCTTTCTAGGAACATCTTATGTAGCTTCTCACATTCTTCAAAAAAATCTTCGTTCCTAGAGCACATTCTACTAGCCCTCACATACTGCCCTTTAATAATTCCTTTTTTATGGTGGTGTGGGTGAGCACTAAAATAGGACAGATATGAATTAGAATAATTATCTTTCCTATAAACTTTTGAGAAGAACTTCCCTTCCTTCTTCCCTACATAGATATCTAAATATTGTAAACAATCCTTGTTCTTATTATAGGTGAAGTTAAGGAAGCTAGTGGTGCCAGATAAATAGTCAAAGAAATCAGAAAATTCCTTCTCAGTACCAATCCATAACAGGCATATATCATCCAGGTAGCGCTTATACAGTTTCCAGCACTTTTTAAACCTGGAATTAAGTACAAACTTTTGTTCCCATATATCCAAAATAATGTTGGCATACATTATGCAAGCACTATGGCGCAAGCCTGACTTTTACAAGACTGCAGGTAAACTTGCACTAGATGGCATCAGCAGGCCATGTGGGAGACAAAATGTTGGGAGACCTGCATAGGCACATAGCACTAAGGATAATCACAAGGCTTTCTTTAGTTATGTTAGGAACCTGGGTGGTAATTCCCAGATATGCTCAGAATTAGTCCAAAATTACAAAAAAATACACTGAACCCACAGACATTGCCAACATCCTAGCTGACAGGTTCAGCGCAAACTTCTCCCCCCCCTCCCCACCAAAAGGACAAATATCTATCCCAGCAGAGTACTGCCCCCCTGACATCTCAGATGCTCAGGTAAGAGCCACCCTCTCCAAAGCAAAAAACACAGCATCAATGGGACCAGACAGTGTCCCGGGCTGCATCCTACATGAACTCCAAGAAGAGCCAAACCCAAACATAAAACTACTGTTCAATCTCAGCCTTACTACAGGATATGTGCCCAAAGAGTGGCATACAGCAACAGTGGTCCCTCTCCATAAAGGTGGTGCCTCAACGGATCCTGAAAACTATCGTCCCGTAAGCCTGACTAGCTTGGTCTGCAAAGCTATGGAAAGGATCATCATGGACCTCATAAATAAAGATAATGGGGACCTACAGACACTGGATCCTACCCAGTTCGGCTTTGTTAAGGGCAGATCCTGCCTCTTAAACCTGGTTGATTTCTTTGAAACAGTCACCAAGGCCATTGACGAGGGGAAGGTGGTCCACACAGCCTACCTGGACCTCGCAAAAGCCTTTGATACAATACCCCACTCGGGCATTATAGATACGCTCACCAGCTTAAATATAAACCCCTATGTCACTAGATGGATTGCAAACTGGCTCAAGGACAGAACCCACATGGTTAGAATTGCTGGAGCCATGTCAGACTCCAAACTAGTTACAAGTGGTGTCCCACAGGGCTCAGTCCTGGGACCTCTCTTGTTCGGTATATATTTCTTGGAGGTACAGGCCAACACGGAAGGACTGTGGCTGACCAAGTTCGCAGATGACTGCAAACTGGGCGTCATAATCGACTCTCCAGCCGACACAAGCATCCTCCAAAAGGGCCTCATAGAAACAGACAACTGGTGCCAGAGCCATGGCCTCAAGCTAAATGCCAAAAAGTGTATAGTCATCCCCTTTGGCAAAAGCAAAGTGCCCACAAATTACCACATAGGTGGTAATCCATTAAGTACAGAAGAAGTAATTAGGGACCTGGGGACCCAAGTTGATAGCAATCTCTCATTTGACAACCACGTGGCCAAAGTGGTTAGAAAAACATTTTATATAGCCCACCTAATCATGAAGGGATTCACATCTAGATCAGGGGAGGTCATCGTGCCTCTTTACTCATCCCTCATCAGGCCCATAAATGAGTACAATGCCCCTTTTGGGATGTACCTTACCAGACACCTGCAGCAACTGGAAAGACCCCAAAAGTACCTCACCAAGAGGATCAAAGGGCTCAAACAGATGCCATATGCTGCCCGGTTAAAGAAACTCCAGCTCTACTCAGTGGCATACTGCCTATTCAGAGGCGATCTTGTGCCTGATGTATAAAGCCATGTCCAACCCGGAATTAATGGACATGCTGCACCTCAGAAAATCCAAATCCCATCGAGCTACGCGCTCAAGAGACTTGAACCTCAGCACTGAAATAAATAGGACATGCTGGAGGGACAGATTCATAACCCAGAGGCTCCCTTCACTCTGGAATAAAATCCCAGTTCAGGTTAGGCAGAGTCCCTCATTGACTCTCTTCAAGAGGAATCTTGATGAGTGGATGGGAGATCGTAGGTTTACCCCGGGTATCACTTCTGTGTCACTGTTAGACAGAGGCACAGTATACTAACCTCGAAAAAGGGCATAGCAAAATAAATTTAAAATGGGTGGTGAAAGCCAAACACATTCTGGCTAGGCTTATAAATGCCCTAGGGCAAATAGCCTAGTATGAACCTATGAACCTATATGTACATAGGCGGCTACTACTGTAATGGCCCTATGGTGTTTAGAAGCTTGGCTGTGCAAAAACACAAGTACCCCTATTGAGCATAGTTGGATGGTCATTATCAGAGTGATTTTGTGAGCAACGCCAACTGGCCTTATTTATGAGAGACATAGGTGCCACCCCAGAGGTGATTGTACAATCATACAACCAATAATCAGGGTTGCACTTGAACAAGGTCATTGAGAAGCACTGATTCACATGCAGTGGGAGCCTATTACAGAGGAGTGTGAGTCATTGGGGGGATATATCTATCTTCTCAGCATGTTCTGTTTATGTCACAGGCTAGGCTGAGAACCATGGGCCAAGTTATTCTTGTCCCATATGATTTGCAGATTTGCAGCATTTCCAAATGTCAGGTTCTGAGACTGCTCTGTAGGGCAAGCATAGGTCACCTCTCAGCAGCCTGCATGATACCGAGTACACTGACAGGTCTTTCAGTCTTTCCATGTATGTCATGTTTGAAGGCCCTGGAATCTCCCAGACACAACCCTGTGTTTTCTCCAATTGCTGCAGGTGTCTGGTGAGGTAGAGAGAGAAGAGAGCATTGTACTAAATTAGTGGTCTGATAAAGGTAGAGTACAGCAGAGGTATGACCACCCTGGTCATGGATGTGATGTCAATACTTATGATGCACACAATGCAGAATGTGTGTGCATCATACGTATTGACATCAATATGTATGATGCACACAATGCAGAATGCATGTGTCACCACTATGGATGCATAGTGATGAAAGTGTAGATTGCTATCAACATATGTTCCCAAGTCTCTCAACACTGTGTTTGAGCTTAGAGAGGTGCTATGTATATCATAATTAGCAAGGGTACTTTATTGCCAAAGGGGACAATAAGCCATTGCATGCTTTAAGGTTCAGTCTGTGCATTTGGCACCAATCATTTGGGAGTGGCAGCTCCTTCATAATATGTTACCATCATTGGGGGAACTCTGAGTGCATCCAGTTACCAGTCATTTGCAAACTTGGTAAACCACAGGCTATCTGCCATTGCCTGTGCTTCAGGGAAGTATTTTGCAATGAATGGAGGAGAGTTTCAAAGGCCTTGGATAAGTCAACATATGTGGTATGTCCTGTTATCTCTCATTGAGGTCTGTGGGGTCAGTATCTAAGAAGTCCATAAGGTTCAATAAGCAAGATGCATCCTTGACAAAAAAATGAATACAGTCAAGTGTGCTGAAGGTCACCTATGTCCCTGTGGATATGATCCATGCTGATTCCTTCCCTAGCCTTTCAGATAAGTGTTTTAGACATATGGATCAATAGTTGGAGTTCTGTATGTTACCAGATTGGTGTTCATTGCATAGAATACATTTGATATTACATTTTGTGCTGTGGTTGATACATGTGTGGGAAAAGCACTGTAAATATGTGACATATTGTTAGACAGGGTCCCCCAGTTTGTAATGTTTACACGTGTAATTTCATGTTATACACAGGAAATGGATAGTAAATAGCAGTAATACAGCATAATATAAATGTTTCCATAGTGCAGAGAGCATCGAGTTTGCACAATGGTTAGCAAAGTGCATACACATGTGAGATACATGTTTGCACATAGCTAAGCAGTGTGCAAATGCAAACCACATTGCTAAAGCCTGACAGTTAGCAATGAGTCTATGAAATACACCTGCTCCTTGACTGACTATGTGGCAGCATGTGTTAATGCATTGATACATTCCTTTTGTGTCCAAGATGGTAGTTGGTTTGAATACAGGTGTATTAAATACTTTAAAATGCTTTCCATTATAGAGTAATAATGGAATGACATGAGCTGCTTATACGAGATGTGTTGTTGCATTTTGCCACAGCTCATCATTTTGTTGCTGCACATGGATACACAATGCACACCTCCACACAAACATGGAGCCAAAAAAGTGAAGGGATCCATTGCTTTTTCTGCTACTTATATGTGTTGTGTTTGATTCTATTTTCTATCTAGATTAAATGTGTTAAAATGGGATATATAGGAAAGTGGTGAAATAGGGAGAAACCAGGGGGAAGAACAAAGTCTGACAGTTGGTACTGAGTCTTTGAAATACATCTGCTACTTAACTGACTCTGTGGCAGCACGTAGTACAGTGATACATTCATTTTTGGGACCAGATGGTACTGGGTTTGAATACAGCTGTATGTACTACTTTCAACTACTTTCATATTACCATTGTTGTGGGTTGGTGTGTGATGCACACCATTGTGCAATAATGTATTAAAGAAAATAAATAAGATAGGACAGTGGTGAAATGGGGAGCAAACAGGGGGAAAACAAAGGGAAAGCAGGACAAGAATATGCAGGAGGGAGGTAAGAAAGAACCATAGCTCTCCACTTCTTTAACAGTGTAAAGTGAACATATCTGCCAAATATTAACTGAATTTAGACTGTCACCTCCAGAGAAAGGGTTGACCACAACACAATCATGTTGTATAGCCAAATCAAGTATGTCAAGAAGACATGTGTGTGTGAAATGGAGACCTATGTATGGGACTTTTTTTTTTGTGAAACAGGTGCCCATTTTTTTTTGTTTGAGAGAGAGAAAGAAAGAGAGAGAGAGAAAGAGAGAGAGAGAGGGAAAGAGGAGAATGTTGGGGAAAGGACATAGGAATGTCTAGGTGAGGTATGTTGGGTAGGTGAGGAAGCAATTGCAGACTGACAAGACAAACAAGACAAGAGAAGGGGTGGTGATGGACACAAAAGATTGGGGGCACCATGATTGGGATGAGGGTGGGGACATCATGAACCTATAGTCGTCAAGCTGGGTGATAGTGAGAATTGAGTTCTCACCCACTGGACTGTCATCACTGTCACCTCACTCTGCCACTGGCTGGAGTGCCCAACATCTGCGTCTCCTCCTCCTCCTCCTCCTCCTGGTGTTATGTAAAATGAAGGAGAATAGCCTCTCCAGCCAGTGTGGTGCACAACCCTATGCACCATCACTGGAAATTCAGTGCAAGTGATAAAATCACCACCTCCACCACTACTCCCAGAGAGTACCACTGGACCAGCCTCCAGGGCACGACTACTGAAGGGGCAGGTAGTGCAGGGGTAGCAGAGGTGGTGCTGCTAGGGTAGCTCCCAGATGTGCTGAGCAATGGTGTTGGAGCCGGTGGAATGGGGGCAGGTGTATTCTGTGAGGCAGGCCTAGCCAGCTGTGCTTTGGAGCATTTAGTGATGTGGTACACATGGATGACATGGACACATTTTGATGACATGTAATAAAAATAAAATAAAAAAGAGAAGATAAGGGTTGGGGTGAGAGGAAAAAGATTAGTACCTTCATATGTGACATACACTGCAATGATACAATTAATTGATTCTATTATCTTAACTTTTACTTTCAAGTCTACCAACTCCTAACAGGTAACTTTTACTTTTAAGACTACCACCTCCTAACAGATGCACAATATACTACAGATCACAGTAAGTACTCCTTGATATGTGAATATATTGCACATATGCCTGTTCCAGTTATAAAGATTATAGTTTACAGCAGGGCATGTGTGCCACTGTTATAAAGCTTTTACTTTAAACCATTAAATTGAAGAATTAACAGTATTGTATAGTTGGGAAGTGTGGTCTTTGAAATGACAACCTCTGACTAAAGTCTAATGCTGTACTCTTGGTTTCTCCTGCAGACTAATGCATGCTTACTTGCTTTTACAATTGAAATATGCATGCTCAATTTGATACAACACTATAAAATACCAAAAAAGCTATATTTAACTTTTAATGCTAAAATAACACTTCTATTCTGCTGCTTACATACCACATGCTTCCCTCATCCTCACCAAAAGAGCCTCATGGGTTCATACAGTTACCTTAAGGTCCCTGGCAGCTGTGGAAAAACAGAACAGAATACCATTATGAATACCAGTCTTGCCTATATTCAGCTTTTATGTCTTACAAGTACTCTCTGTAGTTGATACTTACACAGGTCTGGGATGCCTGCAATCCTAAATTCCCCAATCCAACAGTCGAAGATATACCTCTTCTTCCTCTGGAGATCATTGTAGTGATGCCTACATTGTTCACCAGTGCAGGGGATACCGGCGGCATTGGCTACAACCCAAGCTAAACTATCCCAAGCTTCCAACTTATACTGGGAGCCAGAATAGTCCCCCTGCAAAAGCCTGGCACTGTGATTCTTAACTAGGAGTCCAATAAAAATCTTGGACTCCTGGACACCCCATCTCTGTGCCCTAAAACTGACACCTTCCCCGCAAACTCCTACCATGTCTGCCACAGATCTAGAGCAATGGAGAATGATGCTTTCCCACCTATTCCAGTCATTGTCTTTACTGGGAGTGTGCATACTGTTTGGAAATGCACTCTGCTTATGACTTCACAATCATGGTGCTCTGCAGTGTGCACTTCCGAGCACCGTGTTTAAGCAATGGTATGAAAAGCGCAACAGTAGTAAGCAAAGCAAATTCAAGGTTATTGAATGTACAGACAGTTGTGTATGAGTGTTAGACAAATGTGAAAGCCATGGCAGTACAGATAGCAGACATATACTTACAGGAATATAGTACACAATATATCCACAGTCATACATTTGAGAATAAATATAACACATAGATAACTGAATACATAAATGATGCACTACTAGTGCCTAAGCCCACATACATATAATAGCAGCTACACAATGTTAAGTGCTATAAGTGAAAATAACTATAATGGGAAGTGGAAAAGCAGTAAAAGTGTATGGAATATGCTGTATTTGAACCCAGGACTATGTGTATGGCAGTCCTGCACTTGCACCTGTTGCCATAAGAAGGTTGAGAAAACACTTGCCTATGTTGCAGTTCATTGCTATAAACTGCAATATCACAAAAGTAAAACAAAGGTTGCATACCCTGTACTAGACCCAGGAACATCTGTACTACAGCTGTACACTTACACCTGCTGCCACAGGACTAGTTACATAACATTCCCTATTTTACTAAACATTCTTAAGGTCTAGCTCTTAACTGCTATGCAATGTAGCATAGCAATGCCCAATGGTATTACTTGAATGCATCCAGTTTCTATTTTTGGCTGTCTGGGTCCTGTCTGGCCAGTTGTCCAGCTTGAACACTGCTGCATTTCATGCAAACAAGAAAAGCACAGCCAAACTTGACATTCATTTTTCTCCAGTTTGCCGTATTTGTGCTAAGTGACGCATCTCACAGTGCCCCCCCCCAAAAAAAAAAAAAAGAAAACAAAGGGAGAAATAGTTGAAATGAGGAAAAACAATCTATGGCATACGCACTAAAACAAAATTAGTACACATCAGATATTTCTACATAGGTCAGGATTAGAAATGCACCTTCAGAATATAGGATGGGTGCCTTATCCCTCTTTGCCACAAAAACAGATTTGTGGCAAAGAATATAAATCAATATGCACACAACCAGCTGCAACAGCATTTACACTGATATTTAACCACACAAGTGTTATTTCTACATTTATTAATTAGTTTTGGCTGTCATACACCTAGTGATCACACAACCTGTCATAATTTTTGCATGCAAATATATAGCTCTGCCTTACATTTCTGTGCTTGTTGGCCATTCTTCATTTATCTGAGCAGTAATCTGAGGCATGCAGTGTATAAGCCATTCTATATCACTGGCCTTAAAATGTGTGAGGATATTAAGTGGAAATAATATCATATGCAGTTGCCAATAAATGGACAGGTTGGATGTGAAGGAATGCAACATGTGACTTGTGTGCTGCTCACTTACATTTCCAGCCTTACATCTAACACGTTGTAGATGTGATCTGACAAACTCACTGAAAGTAAGACAGCCTGCAGTGCTGTTGTGTTTTCCTTCTCCCAAATGCTAATTAGTCACAGTTGAAATCCATTAAAACCAAACACCAAGAGAGTGGCTGCACTATGTTTACGTCCTAACATGGATCCAATTTTTTGGGATTCAGCAATTCTAATGGGTTTGCACCTCATTTGCATCTTTACTGTGCCAACAACCCTGAATCCACACCATAAAAAGGCAACCATGTAACCAGGAAAACTGATGGTAGGGGGTACTTGTTTATGTTGGAAAGACTGCACATAATGCTATTTCTTCAGGATATATCTGTACAGAGAAGTACTGCACTTCAGAACGTAAGCTTCCATTTGGTCAGCTACATACTGCATATGCTGAAATGTATTTAAGAAATATCTGAAATGTAGGCTTTTACCTATACGCATTAGTTAGAAGTGTACTGATGACATGGGCATGTTTGCCAAGCCATTGCAGAGGTATACACAACTACCAGCACATGAAAATGGAATGCTGTGTGATAAATATGTACAAATGTTTCAGGGACAGTTCCTTTGATAGATATTTTAGCATTTCATAGAGGTGTGTTAGCAAATTGTGTCATTTTTCTGTTCTTTTTTGGGGGCATAGGTGAGTCACTGTTATGGCACAACCAAGGATAGAATGTACTTTTGTTGGGGGGGAGCAAAGGTGAGTTAGTGTTATGGCACAAACAAGGATATGTTGCTCTATTAGTGTGATACAAGGATATGCCACTCATTCCTATTATTACATAACACACTCCAGGTTCAAGTCTTTCCTTGCAAATGTAGCAGTTGACATGGTTCTGTCTGTGTAGTCTCCATCCCATGGCTTTATTCCAAAAGTTTTAGAATACACAGGACAAACCAGCATTGAGTCTACACTGATGCTTTAGAGCTTATTGAATAGCTCCACCATGTTGGATTGGATGATTAGCATGCAATTCAGCTGCTTATGCAGTAATTAGCATACCTCTGTTTACCTGGTTTGCACGGGAGTGTGCTCCTCCATGTCACTTACTGAAACTAAAACTTTCTGCTGTGACACACACAGTAAAAAATGACCACGTAGTCTTTACTGAATCCCCCTGATTGTTTAAATCTGTAAACTGTAGTTCTGCAAAAATGGAAGAAAAGGATTAGAAGTTTGTTGTTTTAACTGATGGGAGAACTGTAAAGCATAAGTCCCACTTTATGTCAATGTTTAGAATCACACTTAAGTAGCTAATGTAATAATTAAGTAAAGCAATTTCTGTTATATGTACAAACATTTCCAAATGTAAATTGAATGTTCTGTTGTATAGCATGTGTTTATACGGAATACAGTTAGAAGTACTTTAAATGTAAGGTAGGGGAGCTTTATCAGTGACTAATATATATGCTAGTGATACTAATCAAAGTACTTTTTACCAGTTGTAAAATATCAAAGCTTAACGAAAGTATAGAAAGAAACAAGTTGATTTTAATATTAAGTGACATCTGAAGAAGCAGCAAGAGATGTGAAAGTGCTTATGTTGTTTTAAAATAAAAGACTGTTCATTTTATGCTGAGAGCCTGGTGTCATCTCGTCATTCTATTTTTTGGACTGAAGTTAATATTATGTTGTGATCTTGGGGTAGGAATGTAAAACACGAATAACTATATCTATAATCAAAAATTAACAGTCTCCCCTCTTTTTATAGATACTAGAGTGATGTCCATAATTCAAGATACTTACAAGGGACTTTTATGCAAACTGGTTTGAAAATTAAAAAAAAGACCATTCTGTTTTTTTTTTGTTTGCTCTCTTTGTCTCCCACAGCTGATTGTCAGTGGATCTTGGTACCAGTCCTCAATTTCCAGGCCTGCCTACCTCTGATGGCCTCCCCCACACTAAGAATAAGGATGAGATGAATGTGTCCTAGGTCAGTGTCATTTTACTGCTGGGAGTGCTTTTATTCTCTTTGTCCATGGATGCCCAGGTAACACTCTGTAGGTGGGGCATACAGTGGGTGGACTGGGAAAATTTGCTTCTCACTTCTGCAAAGAGCTGATGTTGGCATGTTGCCTTGTACACACTCATGAAGAACTCTGCAATTGTTTTCCTAACCTCCATCAGGGTAAATATAACTGTGTGCACACACACCCTCCTCACCTCCCAGAATGGGTGTAGCCATACTTTTTTGCCAGTGCCTCAAGCACCTGGGTCACTAATTGAACTCAGGTTGCCTAGGCTGTAATAAGGACTTTCTCCCCCTATGCCACAGCACTCGCTCTCTGAGATTTTTCTTCAACTAGATATTGGTTTAGGCCACTGGGATCCAATATTGTTATGTGGAGATTTGCTCTCTTTGGAAACAAAAAGAATATTGAGTAGGAACCTTGACTTCACTGACCTGGTAGAACTCTTGGCTCCCTCTTTTTGTAGGAGGTTGTACATCTCTTGCCTTGCCATAGATTTTTTATGGGGTGAAGATCCTGGCAAGAAATTTAGTGATGGAGATGTGCTTATGAAGTGGATATTGTAGCCTCTAGATATTATGTCCCCTAATCTAACTGTTTTGGGCAATCTTTGACCACTGTAGCAGATGGAGGAACAGTCGACACCAACTGCTTCCAGAGTGAAGCAGTCATAGATTTGTGACTGTTGTGGTGGTAATGATCCTTGCATTGTTTGGACTTGAAAATGTCCAACCTCAGCCTAGGACAAATGCAGTCATTGAAACAATGAAGGTGAGTGGTAGTAAATGAAATGGGTTGCTATCTATCAGGCGCATTACTGTCTTCCGATGTTTCTTGATCTCCTGGTGAGCAATAGAAACCTCTTTTTCAGAATGGGTAGCTGTTTCTGGAAGTTGCCTGCTTGCACCTGGCCCCTTCCACTGTTCCCCTGATATGCTGGTTGTCAGATGCATCAGAACCATATCTGCCATTGTCTCCTATATATTTTTCTATCCCTTACTGGAACTTTCTGATGGTTCTATTATCTTTACTCATGTGACCCATTTTTTTTCCATTTAGGATGGGCAAGAGTCTACTGCTTATTCATTCGTGCATAGGATATCACATTAGCCCATTTGTTTCTGATAGGATGGTTGTCAGGCAGTAGACAGAGGGCCAACAACCAGGCCCTGTAAAGCAGCCTTCCCACCCACCCTTGACACAACTCTACAACCTCCACATCTGTTAGTAGCCTCAGGGCTATTGCATATGCATATTGGCAGAATGTGCATTCAGGCTCATGCTTCACAAGTGCCTACCTAGTACTTTCACTAAGTGTCACGCAAGACATGAAACAAAGTCATCCCCCCACAATGGATGAGCTGACGATGGCTGCTCATTCCCATCCTCCCTGGGTGAGAAGTATCCATAGTCTTTTTTTGCTCCATTTCCTTAGTAATCTAGCTATCCCTCCCAGTTGCACATGTAGCTTGTTTGTTCCCTCAGGTAGAGAGCTTTACAGTCTATTGCTCTCTCAGGGTGAATGAAATGGAAGCAGTGTCATCATTCATAAAGAGGAACATTTATTTTTGCTATATTCTCTACTTCCTTCCCCATTTGTGTCATTCTCTGGACTTCACAGGAGCTGCTTTGCACAGCATGATCCTCCTAGGCTCAGGTTAAGGGAAGTATACTTATACTCTTGTAGGTGTTACAACTAAAGCTGCTTCTCTTGCTCCAGGATGGGGAAGTTGGCATTGGCTATTCATTCCCATCCTTCACTGCTCAGTTCCTCCAGCACCAGAGCCACTAATTAAGTATGGGTCATCTTGGCTGCAGACATGGCTTTATCCATCTGCCCAACAAGGCCAGGTAGCATCAGCATCCTAGAAAATTTGTCTGCTCTATTTGCATAAAGCAATAAAGCCATGAAAATGATCCAGGTGATCTGAGTTTGACTAGTAGCTTGGGTGCCTCCTAGGGCTGACATGGGGGGAGAGAGGAATGATGAGGTGCTGCTTGCTCAACTGTCTTCAGCAGAAGGGACAGGGTGATGTGCTGGATTGTTAGGCCATTGCAACCCTAGTGCAGAATGGATGCTATGGCAAGCATGTATACAGGAAGGTTTGGACTAGTGATGCAGCTTAGGGGAACAGTCATTCCTAGACCATGACTATTTGCAGATCGTAATCTCCAAGGAGTTACACCAATATATAGCTGGGTATGGATTCACAGAAAAAAATTCTTAATTTGCCTGCAGTTTGATGACCTCAGTTTTTTCATTTCATTCCCCAGTCATATGGGAGGTTTAAAAGCCAGTTGGCTGTAAGGTGGTCTCCTGTAGTGTGATTAACCTCATTTGATAAAGGGTTACATCCAAGGTACCCACAGTGAAAGATTTATGGGGAAGCCAGGGGATCTGAAGTCAGTGGTAGTTATATACACACACACATCTTTTAATCCAGTTTGTCCTTTTAAAAAGTTATAACCAGAGAGTTTTTTTATATACCTTTATTCCCTGTTTACTTATGCACAAGTTATCAGTACTGCCGCTTACTAGATATTGTTTGAGAGATTTATATCTTAGTAAGCATCCAGCATGCTATCTGCTAACTTCCTTTATTAAAGCTCTATGAACTCCTAACTGCTCTAGCTTTCTTAATGGATATATCTCCTTTTAAAGGGCTGTTGGCCACAGGCACTTTAGAAGTTCAGCAGCTACTTATATTGCTGCATCCTTAGCATTGCCTGGCAGTTACAGCAGGTTATTAAGGCTATGAGCCATTAATGAGCTGCTTCATTTAGTCCAGAGTTTGATTCTGACAGCTTCCATTTTCCTACTAAGCAAGTCACTTAACCAGACAGTACTTTAGGCTGAATCAAAAAAAAAAAAAAAAAACTTCATTTAGATTGGTGCTGTATCCTAGTTAACAAATACAAAGAAATAGACAAATTCTGTCTGATGTGGTGGATGATGTGACCAGGCACCTTAGTCTGGCAATTAGCACAGAGGAGTAAAGCTTTGACTTTTTAATGAGCTGCTTCATTTTCCAAAAGTACAAGGTTTGAATCTTTCCACCTTCTTTGCCTTGGGTGCAACCTTGAGCAGTCACTTAACCAGACAGTGCATTCGGGTAATTGGGAATTTGGCTGTTTAATGGTCTCCTGGATGCTGTGCATTGTTCTAGATTCCTTGTCCAGTGAATCAATAGCAAGGCTGCAATAGTTTGTGGTTTTCATCATGGATGTTGCTGCTGAGATAATCAGTTTAGATTTAGGGGTCTCCAATGAAACTGCCCACTCGTTAGGTGGACAAAAGATCTGGTCTGCATTTTTGGGCACCAGAGCTACTGTGTCAATGCTGTCCCAGACTACCTTAGTGTCATTCTTTAACATGCCCCCCCCCCCCCAGGTGGACTACACAAGAAGACTGAAGAGCACATCTACACACTAGTTGCAGCTTTCTCTACAGTGAATGCATGGTATTTATAGACAAGACCCTTTCTCTTGCATTAACTAGAAAAATTTAACAATTTTATACCTGTTTGGCAATAACACCAGGGAATCTGAACCCTCCCCATCCAAGTCCGTGACAAGAAACACCATGGGAGTCTTTATAGGTTCATAGGTAGGTACTAGGCTATCGGCCCAAGGGCCGAAGTAAGCCTAGCCAACAAGGTTCCCTGGCGTACGCCACCCAAGAAAGTTAATTTCCTGTGCCCTTGTCAAGTAGAGCCACAGAAGTGATCCCCGGGGTGTATTTCCTATTTCCCATCCACTCATCAAGATTTTTCTTGAAGAGTGCTAATGAGGAGCTTTGCTTGACATAGAGGGGTAGCTTGTTCCAGAGTATGGGAAGTCCCTGGGACAGGAATCTATCCCTCCAGCATGCCCTGTTTATTGTGGTGACAAGGTTTAGGTCCCTAGAACATGTAGTTCGGAGTGATTGGGATTTCTTAAGGTGTAGCATGTCCAACAGCTCTGGGTTTAACATAAGCTTTATATGTTAGGCAGAGATCTCCTCAGAATAGGTGATATGCTATAGAGTAAAGCTGGAGTTTTTTGAGACGGTCAGTGTAGAGCATCTGCTTGAGGCCAGTAATCGTCTTTGTGTGGTACTTCTGTGGCCTTTCCAACTGCTGCAGATGTCTTGTGAGGTACATTCCAAAAGGAGCCTTGTACTCTATAATGGGTCTAATGAGTGCCGAGTAGAGGGGAACAATGACCTCATTTTCCTGGATGAGAACCCTTTTGTGATGAGGTGTGCCACATAGAAGGATTTCCTGATTACAGTGGCAATGTGATTATCAAAGGAGATTACTGTCCACCTGGGTCCCAAGGTCTCATCACACATCTGGCATTAAGTAGACTGCCATTTATGTGGTAGTTCATGGGTACAGAGTTTTTACCAAAAGGGATGACAATGAACTTTTTTGGCATTGAGCTTTAAGTCATACATCTGACACCAGGCATCTGTCTCAGTGAGGCCCTTCTGTATGATGTCCACATCATTTGGGGACTGGACTATGGCTCCTAGTTTGCAGTCATCTGTGAACTTTATTAGCCAGAGGCCTTCTGTGTTAGCCTGTACATCAGAGAAGTAGATACCAAACAGGAAAGATCCCAGGACTGAACCCTGAGGAACTCCACTTGTCACTGGTATGAAGTCAGATTTGGAGTCTGCAACTTTTACAGTGTGGGTTCTGTCAGTGAGCCAGCTGGCACCCCATCTTCTGACATAGGGATTTGTACCTAGTTTAGTGAGTTTAGCTATAATTCCAGAATGGGGGATGGTGTCAAAAGCCTTGGCGAGGTCAAGATAGGTTGTGTGAACCATCTTACCTTTGTCTATGGCTTTGGTCACTGCCTCAAAGAAGTCAATCAGGGTCAGGAGGTATGATCTGCCTTTCACAAATCCAAACTAGGTGGGGTCCAGAGTTTGTAGGTTACCAATGTCTTTAAGAGTTCCATGATGATACATTCCATGGCCTTGCAGACCAGGCTCGTTAGGCTAGTATAGGGCGATAGTGCCCAGGATCAGTAGTGGCTCCCCCTTTGTGGAGTGGGATAACTGTTGCTGTGTGCCATTCAGTGGGCACAAAGCCTGATGTGAGACTATGATTGAACATGGTGCTTAGGTGAAGAGCCAAGCCAGTTCATTCTGAAGTTAGTGTAAAATGCAGCCTGGGATGTTGTCCGGTCCTATGGATGCTGTGTTTTTGGTTTTAGAGAGTGCAGCTTTTACCTGCATAGATGTGATTACAGGGACTTTGCATTCTTCCTATATATATATATATATATATATATATATATATATATGGGCCCTTTAGAAGGTAAGAGGGGGGTAAAGTTAGCACTGAACCTGCTAGGATGTTGGCAATATCAGTTGGTTCTGTAATTTTCATGCTGTTGTGCTGTAACTCAGAACAGAGCTGGGTGTTGTCATTGAGATTCTTGACATAGCTATTGAATGCTTTGTGGATGCCCTTAGAATCAGTGGTTATTTTGTTTTCATAGCTAGCTTTGGAGGATCTTATAAGGGATCTCAGCTTCTTACTAAGTCTGACCAGGCAGCTCCTCCACTCATGGGATTTTACTCTCTCTTGCAACACTTTCTTCCTTCTGTTGTAGAGTTTGTTTATGGCAGGGGACCATCAGATTGGCTTCTTTTTTTTGGAGGATAGCATCTTTATTCTGTTTGGGATAGCACAATCCATCCACTAGTGTAAGTACTTATAGAGTGCATTTGTGTAGGATTCAGCAATCGTAACTGTATTGTCCGTCTGCATGAATGTCATAAAGTTCACCACTTTTGTCTTAAGAAGCATGAAGTTGGCTTTGGAGAAATATTTTACTGTGGTTTCCTTAATGGTGGATGGGGGCCAGATGCGGATATCTAGGGTGATTAGCTTATGGTGGGATCTGACCAATAGGTTGATTTCAGGTGTGGAACACCGGTCACTCATGCTGGTAATGACTAGGTCTAGGATATTGTTGCCCCTGGTGGGGGGTGTGGATAAGTTGATCCAGGGCATTGGAGTTTATGAATTCCAGAAAGCATTGAGCTAAGGAGTTGGTACACGAGTAGTTTTCCCAGTTAATGGTGGAGTAGTTGAAATCGCCCATTATTAGGGTGTTTGGTTGAACCCTAATACTTTCCAGTATATCAAGAAAAGAGAAGTGGGTATCCTGGTGCATGGTGGGGGATCTGTAGCAAGCTACAATTTGGATTGCAGTTTTGCCCAGAGTTAGTTGTACTTGGATAACCTCAGATGCATTATGCTGCGCAACTAGTCTGAAGGTGTGGATATCCTTAATGAATATGGACACACCTCCGCCTTTGGTGTTCTGGTCCAGGTTAGATGACCGAAAAGTGTGGTATGAGTTATAGCCTGGTAATGCCGGGGTGCTCTCTAGAACCTTGAATTAGGTCTCAGTCACTGCACATATATCGATGTTCTGCATTTTAAGGAGTGCCTAGAGTGAGCGCATTTTGAGATTTAGACTTCTAGCATTGAGTAGCATTACCCTCAGTTTTTGTTTGCCTGTTCCTGTTACAGTGGTGAATTTGTTATTTGAACCTTGCCTAAAAAAGGCACTATAGGGGTGGCACAAGTCTTAGCCAGTATCTGAAATCCCAGGGGCGATGGGTGCAAGCCATCTCTGGCAAAGCATTGTGGTCTGCCGACCATGTCATCCTAGGCAGACAGACACTAGATCCCCTTAGAATGACACCAGAAGCTTAGTCAGTAGTTGAAGTCAATCATTCTGTCCTTGTACTGCAGTATCATTCTGGGCGATGGCAGGATGCTACTCAGGTCTAGGCTCATATCTGCCTGGGCTGCAAGATTTAAGAGCTCTTCCATGTCTCTTTTTCATGTAGTCCAGGGTGGTACGTCTCAGGTCGTTTACACCAACATGGACAATGACAGAGTTATAATTGTACTTGTTGTGGAGTGCCCTGAGTGCGTGGGTTATATGGCAGATCCTGGCAGCTGACAGTTTATGTCTAGTCTTTTGCATGGCTTTCCATAGCATTTTGGGTCAGGGATCCAAAAAACTCAGATGAAGTGCATAGTCTTTTTATTGCTTCCTGTGTTAGAAGAGGATGCAGCATGCTTTTCTTAGAGGCTTATGGTATAGTCTCTGCAGTTTCAACATTCACAAGTCACTGTAGTAATTACTTAGGTCTGTAAAAATGCTGACAATACAGGATGCTGTTCTAGGGATGTTTGCAGAGGGTGCACTGATACAAGTTGCTCCAATGTCTGCCCTGTCAGCATCAGTGCCAGGGAATCCTGCATTAAGGCAAAGTAATCAATGGGCTCCAAGGTCACCATACTCCGCCTGGCATGTGTTATAGTCAAAACTTGGAGGGTGGGGGGTTACCAGAGTCATTGGCATCAGATAGGAGGAGAAGGATGGTTACAGGAGCATATCCTGTGTGTCCAGCATGGAGTACTGCATCAGCGTCTTACACAGCAATGAATGTCAATACCATGTACCTGCACTGTGGCTACATCAGTGCTGGCTTGATAGAGCACAAGAAGTTTGACACTGGACCCAAGGTCAGTGCTGTGGATGTTTGTTTTAGCACCATAAGTCTCAGAATAAAGATGGTGAATATGTGTCCAGGAGACCAGTAATATAAAACTGGGAGACAAGCTCTCCCTGTCACCTGCAAAGGCTGACAGTGACCTCATGCCAGTGATAACACTGATACAAGTGGCAGGTGACTCCTGAATAAACAGCCTTGGCATGTGCCCCTCTTCAGTTCTTTCAGGTTAAAA
The DNA here is from genome assembly GCF_019279795.1 of Protopterus annectens. Lineage (NCBI taxonomy): Eukaryota > Metazoa > Chordata > Ceratodontiformes > Protopteridae > Protopterus > Protopterus annectens. The sequence goes on along the minus strand of NC_056747.1, from coordinate 409,303,464 downwards.
CCTCCACAGGAAAAAATGTGCCTCCAGTAGACAGACAGACACATCATAGGTTTATAGGTGTGTACTAAGCTAATGGCCCAGGAGCCTTTACAAGCCTAACCCATAGAAGTGCCCTGGGATCGTGCCACCCAATGATAGTTCCCAGTGCCTCTATCAAATAGAGCCACTGGAGTGATGCCCACAGTGAACTTTCTATTACTCATCCACTCATCAAGATTTCTCTTGAAGAGGGAGAGCAAGGTGCTCTGCTTGACATGTATGGGAAGTCTATTCCAGAGCATGGGCAGTCTCTTGGTGAGGAACCTCTCCCTCCACCATGCTCTGTTGATTGTGGTAATGAGGTTCAGGTCTCTGGACCATGTGGTGTGGAGGGAATGGGATTTCTTTAGGTGTAGCATTTCTAACAAAGCTGGGTCAGACATGGCTTTGTAAGTCAGGCAAAGATCGCCTCTAAGTAGGTGATATGAGACAGAGAATAGCTTGAGTCTTTCGAGTCTGTCCATGTAGGACATGTATTTAATGCCTAGGATCCTCTTTGTGAGGTATTCCTGTGGCCTTTCCAGCTGTTGCATGTGTCTAGTGAGGTACATGCCAAATGGGGCATTATACTTGATGATTGGTCTAATGAGGGAAGAATAGAGAGAGATGATGACCTCTTTCTTCCTGGATGCAAATCCCTTGGTAATGAGATGTACCACATAGAACATTCTGACCACAGTAGCAATGTGGTGGTCAAAGGAAAGGTTGCTGTCAACCTGCATCCCCAGAGCTTTTATAATGCCTTTAGTGGGCTCTCATCGATATGGTAATTAGTGGGAACTGAGCTGTTACCAAAGGAGATGATGAGACATTTTTTGACATTAAGCTTAAGGCCATGGTTTCAACACCAGTCATTGGTCTCAGTGAGGCCTTTCTGTAGGATGTCTGCATCACTTGAGTTAATAATGGCTCCCAGTTTGCAGTCTTCTGCAAACTTGGTCAGCCAGAGTTCCTTTGTGCTGGCCTGGACTTCTAAGAAGTAGATGCTGAACAGGAGAGGACCCAGGACCGATCCCCGTGGGACTCCACTCGTGACTAGTCAGCAGTCTGACTTGGAGTCTACTACTTTCACATTGTGTGTTGTCTGTGAGCCAATTTGCAACCCACCTAGTGATATAGGGGTTGATGCCTAGTTTGATGAGTTTATCAATAATTCCCTTGTGAGGAATGGTATCAAAGGCCTTGGCTAGATTGAGGTAGGCTGTATGCACTGCCTTACCTTCATCGACAGCCCTGATGACTGACTCAAAGGAGTCAACCAGGTTGAGCAGGCATGATCTCCCTTTCACAAAGCCACATTGCATGGGGTCTAGAGTCCATAATGATGCACTCCATAGCTTTCCATATCAGACTCATCAGGCTAATGGGGAGATAATTCCCAGGGTCTGTAGTTGCTCCTCCTTTATGGAGAGGGATAAATTTAGCAGTGTGCCGTTCGATAGGGACAAAGCCTGAAGTGAAGCTGTGACTGAACAGGGCACACAGATGTAGTGCCAGTTTGCTTTCCAGTTCATGTAGAACACAGCTAGGGATATTATCGGGTCCCATGGAAGCTGTATTCTTTGCCTTGGACAATGTAGCTTTAACTTGTGCTGCAGTAATGCTATGTGCCTGACATTCTTCTGGTATTGTGATTGGTCCTTTGGGGGGAGGGGTAAAGTTGGCACTGAATCTGTCGGCCAGTATGTTGGCAATATCTGTTGGTTCAGTATAGGAGGTACCATTGTGCAGTAACTCAGAGCAAATCTGGGTTTTGCCATGGAGGTTCTTGATATAACTATAGAAGGCTTTGTGATTGTTTTTAGAGTCTGCCACAATTCTGCCTTCATAGCTGGCTTTAGAGGATTTGATGAGGAATCTCAACATTTTGTTGAAGCTAATAAGGTAGTTTTTCCAATCTTGGGACTTCACCTTTTTCTGCAACAGTTTCTTCTTTCTGTTGTAGAATTTATTAATAGCAGGGGATAACCAGATTGGCTTTCTTTTTTTTTGGAGGAGAGAGTCTTGGTTCTGTTAGGTATGGCTAGTTCCAAGCATTTATGTACATGTTAATGCAGTGTATGATTCAGTAGGCATGCAGCTATTTTCCATTGGCATGGATGCCATAAAGTTAGCCACCTCTGTTTTTAGGAGCCCAAAGTCAGCTTTGGAGAAGTGTTTCAAGGTGGTTACCTTTGCGGGAGATGTGGATTGCCATGGTGATTAGTTTATGGTAGGATCTTACCGGGGGGGATTGACTACTGGTGTAGAGCAATGGTCACCCATGTTAGTAATAACCAGGTCAAGGATGTTGCTTCCTCTAGTGGGGATCAGAATGAGCTGGTCTAGGGCACTAGAATTGATAAATTCTAGGAAGCGTTGGCCTAGTGTATTGGTGCTTGAGTAGTTTTCCCAATTGATGGAGGGGTACTTGAAGTCTCCTAGTATGGGTGCTGAATTGGACCTTGATAGATTCCAGGGTGCTTAGGAACATGGAGTGAGAGTCTAGGGGCATGGTTGGGGACCTATAGCAGGCTATGACCTGGACCTCCATATTACCCAATGTTAGTTGTACCTGAAGTATCTCAGATGTCTTATGCTGGGCTACTAATCTGGAGGTGTGCATATCACCTTATAAATATGGAGACACCACTGCCTTTGGAGCTACGGTCCATGTTTTGGGGCCAAAAAGTATGGAATGAGTTATAGCCTGGTAGCGCAGGGGTGCTTTCTGCCTCTTTAAGCCAGGTCTCTGTTACAGCACAAATGTCGATGTTCTCCATTTTGAGGAGTGCTTTGAGTGAGTGCATCTTGAGGTTTTGACTTCTAGCATTGAGCAGCATAACCCTCAGATTGCATTTAGTTCTAGCCATTACAGTGGCGATTTGATCTTTGGAACATTGCCTAAAAAAGGCACTATAGGGGTAGCAAGCGCCTTAGCCAGTACTCAGAAGCCCTGGGGTGACAGATGCAGGCCATCTCTGCCAATGTATCAAGGTCTGTCAATCATGTCATCCCAAGCAGACAGATACTGGATCCCCTTAGAATGACACTAGAAACTTAGCCAATTGTTGAAGTCAGTCATTTTTTGTTTGTATTGTGGTACCATTCTGGGTGACGGCAGGATACTGCACAGGGCTAGGGTCATACCTGCCTGGGCCACATAATCCAAGAGCTCCACCATGTCTCTTTTCATGTAGTCCAGGGCGGTGTGTCTCAGGTCATTCGTACCCACATGGACAATGACAGAGTCTTACTTGTTTTGCAGTGAACTGAGTGCATGTGTTGTGTCAGATTCTGGAACCTGGTAGCTGACTGTTACCTTTTCCTTATTCAGCCTAGTGAGTGGGACATCTGTGAGCCTCACTATTGAGTCACCTATGATTAGTGTATTGGGCAAGGTGTTTAGCCTCAGGGGATTAGGTTGAGGGGCACACTGTGGAGGTGAGCAATGTGTCCTGTGGTTTGTGCTGTGTTGTGGTGGTGGTCGAGTACGTTTCTGTCTTTGAGGCCTCTGCTGTTTGGTATATTTCTATTGAGAGCCTCCGCAAAGGTGGGTGTGTGGTTTGTGTTTTTATGTAAGAGATGTGATGGTGGGTGTTCTGGAGGGCTCTGTGTTCCATGTGGTATGATGCAGGTGTTGACCTTCTCCTCTTGACCAGCTAGTCCAGTCTTGGCTGGAGAGTGCGCAACTTCCAATTTGGTGATATAAGTGCATCTCTTACAAGTCTGAGCATTGGGAGCTAATGAGGCAGTTGCTACACTGCCTCAGAATTCCCAAGTACACCAGCTTAATAGGAGAAAGCACAGGGAACTGCTCTTTAATTATGCCAGGAGGGGTGGTCACAACTACTAAGTACTGGAGCTATTTCCATGAAGAACAACTAATGCTGATGGCACTTAGGTGTGCTACAATTGCTACAAAAACCTGTTGAAGTGCAAAGCGATTAAGCTATTTGAAGTGTAAGAGAGAAAGAACTAGCAAGATTCAAGGGAAAAACTGAATAGCAGACTTTCTGGAACCAGTAATAGTTTACCTCAGCTCGGTGCCACTAGGCAGAGCTTAAACAAGCGTAAACACACAGAAAAATAGGCTTTTAAACCAGAAAGCTGAAAGGGATGGAAAAACTGGCCAAACAGCCAATAAACTACAATTTCTGGGCCAGAAACCACTCCTCCTGTGGTAGATAGGCTACCTAGTGCTTACCACTCCCACTGAAAAGCTAGAAGGCTTCCCTCCAACACAGAAAGGCTTGGGGGGGGGGGGCTCAGAAGCTTACAAGTAGTCCTGGATACAGCAAATCTGTATCTGGACTAGACTAGTTGCAGGAAAGGCAGGAAACGAGCACAAAAGTGGGCTTCTAAACCAGAAAGTTGAAACTAATGGAAAAACTGCCCAAACGACCAATAAACTACAATTTCTGGACCAGAAACCACTTATCTTGTGGTAGATAGGCTACCTAGTGCTTACCACTCACACTAGGCTAGAAGGCTACCCCTCCAACACAGAAAGGCTTGGGGGGGTTGAGAAGCTTACAAACAGCCCTGGATACAGCAAATCTGTATCTGGACTAGACTAGAAAGGTGGGAAATAAGCTTAGAACTTTTACAATCAAATTCATATTGTATAGATGGGTGGGAGAGGTGCTTTTATCTACCAAATGTACAGCTTGTTGATTTCTGCTACACTTAACTTCTGTGCAGTTGACTATAGCTTACTGGTGGAAATTTTGCTTTAGATGTGGTTATACAACCATGGATTTAATATATACTAAGCAAGTGAGTGTGGGGATAGAGGCCCCCCCCCAGCAGGGTGTGTGTGTGTGTGTGTGTGAAACCCCTCATGTAAAATTATTGTGTGTTCTGTTTGTGTAGAAGTGTTGAGCAGTGCGTTTAGATGGCATTTCATGGGTTTTGTGGTGTTTAGTGTGGTAGCGTGTGTGTGACTGTAATTTATTAGTTTATTTTGTGCTGTTAATATTGTGATCATACCATTCAACCTCTTACAGCAAGAAATCTAGACAAAGCCATAAATAATGGTGGGACAAATGCCCAAAAACAGTGACAATTTTTAAATATTGCTCTTACAGATGTAGAAAGTTGATAGAATAACAGGTTTTACATTAGCATTAATTTTTTGAAGGGTATGAAGTCTTAAAGTAAAATGTAATTTTTTTTTTTACTTCAGTCCTGAATGATTTGCCAGAAAAATCACAAATTTTATAAAAAACAAAGCAAAAATATGAGGTGAAAATCTGGACAGTTGAGATGTAGGATACTGTGATCTCAAAAAGAAAATGTTACCATTGTTTTTTTTCTCTTGCAATCATTGAAGTTTCAGTTTTTGGAAAGTTCTTTAGGCTGTGTGGTTGACATACAAGTGCTTGTTAACCCATTCAGAATTCAATATTCTCAAACATTTGTTTGTCCATACATGTGTGCCCTATTTTCTATTCTATAGAAAAAAAACAGTCTAAGAATGAATATAACAATTCACACCAATATAACAGATAACATATCAAACATTACTCAAGCAAAACAAGAGGAAAGGAGATTGAGTAGCCTTACTTTTACAATTCTCTCTCACTGAAGAGCTGCCATGATGAGTTATTTCACACAGCTGCACTCTTACTTTGGGAAAAGTTCACTGACATTAAAATAGTACATTTGGGTAGAATTGCAATCAGCAGCAGGAGTATCCTTCAGAAGCAGTTTTAGAAAATAGCCTGGTGCATAGGCAAAACGTGTTCTATCATAAGAACAATCTTCAAGCTTGCCAATGTTTTTTTTGTCAGTCTAAGGACTATATGCTCGAATTTAAATCATTTTTTTAAATATGATGCAAATATTGTTACTGTCATAGTAAAAGGGACAGTTACAAGGCTCTGTATTATTTTGTTGTATTTATCATAATAAAAGGCAATTCAGTGAGCTAACCACTTAAAAGAGATGTGTTTTGAGACAGGCAGACTTTTGTTTCACTGAAGGATACAAAACAGATTATCTGCCCTTCTGTTACAGTACCTCAACTGTCTGCAGATATTCTGCATTTTTGTAGTTTGAACCAAATGGATTTCTTCAATGAAACAGTGATACTATATTTGACATTAAAGACGGCCTAGTCTATACTGAAGCCATTTTACTATAAATGCCTACATAAGGAGGTCTGAACTTTAATGCTTTTAACTCTGAAATCCTTCTGTAGGAAGGACTGCTACCAAGAAAAGAGAATTCCAGGAAAGATACTTGATAACTTCAGAACCTTAAGGCAAAGTCATATTTTTCATAAGTGCCAGGAGGAAGTGTGTTGCATTTTTGGTAGTCTCAAGTGCAGGACTCCTTTAAGGAAACTCTTAAAAGAAGTATTTTCTGCTCCTGGGTAAAAGCAAGAATACATGTTAAAATTGCAGAAATATGATTTCTTTAAGGAAGAAAGAATTTACTTTCAGAGAGTTGATTACCATAGTCCAAATGTATTGGCACTTGGCATTCCTAAGGGCCTAAACTTCACCAGGATGTCCAAAATAGAAATTTCTTCCTTTTCTGAAAGCATGATGTTCTAGCAGTAGGGCTCTTAGTATGTTTGGAGAATGCTCAATACCTTTGAAGAAAAATAATTTTTGCCTGGAATTATCCTAGCATCCACATTGAAAGGTCCTGAGACTATGGCGAAGAACATTGTTCTGCTGTTGTCAGCAGTCGTCTGTAGATGCATCTGTCAAGCTGAAAGAGAAGTAAGTTGCTTCAATACAGAAGAGTATAGTTGTTTTGTCCAAATTGGAGCTAGCTAAAGGAATTGAAATTCCTTTATCCTGCTTATCTTTGAGAAAGCCCCTATGAATTATAAATCACAGAACATGGCACGAACTGCTTATTAGGTGTTAAGTACAGGGGAAAAGTGTTCAATCTAAATGTTGCGGCGACAGAACAGGGAGCAAATATTGGAAGCTGACTGTTCAAATGAGTAGTAAATAAGTCCATCTTTGGCATGCTTAGAAAGTTTCATAATGTAATGGTAAAAAGACCTCTGTTAAGGAAGTCTGCCAGAAGATTTTGATGGGAGATAGACTACAGAAAGTAGAAGACTGCATTGAAGTACCCAGTTCCATATCTGTATACCTTCATCACATAGCTCATAGGACCTGATGTCACCTTGCTTGCTGATGTATCATATCACTGTCATGCTTTCTGATTTGATGGGTAACAGTCCTAAAAAAGTTGTTCTGGAAGACTGCCACTGCTTGTGCAACTGCTGTCATTCTTTCAGGTTGATATCAATAAATCTTCCCTGTTGAATCCAGAGTCCATGCACTGGTAGTTACTTTTATTTTCTCCAATCCTTGTCTGACCATTATGTCTGCTCTCTCAGCCACTGTAGTTATCCATTCATTCCTTCTGGATGAGAGCCATAAAGACCATTCATTCCCTGGGGTGAGGGTTGGGTTGAGTTGAGTGCAGGAGTAGCACCAGCATTCTGAGGAAGACTATTTTTTTTTCTTTGCAGCCATACTCTTTAGGGACCAAGTGGTTGAATTGCAATAATGAATAGCCCCCCTCCCCACAACAACCTCCCCCATATGGTCTCATCTGCACAGAGGATTGTACCATGGAAAGTATGTCCAAAAGCACATGCTGCTCCCCTCCTCTGAAGAGAAGAAAAGTATGCTTGAGCCTTGCCATTCTTCTGCTTCTATCACCAGCTCCAACAGGCAGACAAGCTGCTAGTCAAACTCCAGTCAACTGGGTCATAGTTCAGGCTTTATTTATTTTTTATGCTGATGAAGCTGGCTGTGGTAATAGCTTCTTGATGTATTCCTCTAAACAAAACCCAAAGAGTTGATTGTCAAATATTGTATTATGGTAGAAAGACAATGGTACCCTTTTGCCAAGTTGCAAGTAACTACCACCATAGAAACTCTTTCTAAAACATGATCGATTGTTTCCAGACAATCTGTAGCTTTATTTCCTTCATTTTCCAAGCTCCATTATAAAGGTTTCCATTTAGGATCAGGAGGATGTGTGACGATATACGCAGTATTCTAAGGTATTGTCTTGCTTTAACTGATGTTTGTACAAAAAGCTCTTTCAAATGACCAGGAATTTCTGTTTCGCTTGTACTATAAAGGTTTTCATTTTAACTATATTTGAAAGTGACCTAAGAAAGGCAACTGCCTAATTCCAATAAATTAAAGAGATCCTGAAGTGTAGCATAATGTCCAGAGATTAGAATGATGTCATAGTGTGCCTGAGATGTTGTAAAAATAGTTCCTGGGTTTGATCTAACAACAGAATAGGTGATAGGGAAATGGTGAGCTGCTGTTTTCTGAGAGGTACAAACACTACAAGAAGACATTTGACAAACACTTTCTAATCTGTTGATAGACCAAATGGGGGTAAACTAGAAGTGATAATGGGCACATGAAAACTCACATCATTACTCTGAGCAGGTCTTATGAAAATGTGCCAATAAGCATCTTCTATGCCCAGGTTTACACTAAAGTAATTGTTTTTGAGAAAATTATGTTATCAGTTACCATTCTAAGTTAGGTAATAGTGGATGCCTACCACCATCCTGGCATTAATGAGAAAGCGCAGTTGTGTAAAATCTTAATATAATAGTAGATGTCCTTCTCTTCACTGTTGCAGTATTCCTTACATAAGAGAGCCTGCCAAGGACAGCCCAACATCCAGCCAGTATACCAAAGGTTTTAGTATTTACATGCACTGTACATCACATGTATGCTCCCTGCACAAGGTGTAGGACATAAAGGTGACATGTGGCCATATATACTTGGGATTGAAAAGCCCCAGTAGGAACACAATGTCTGTAGGGACCAGGATTAAACATGTACATCCAGGAGGAGGAAACAGAAAAGAACCCCTGGCTAGGAGGGCACTGAGGACAGAGTAGATCACTGGGGGTAGGAGGGAAGCAGCAAATACTAAGAGTGAAGAGAAAGTAATCTACTGTTATGGTAAGATTTTACACAAATGTACTATGTCCTTCCCTATCACTGTTGCTATATTCCTTAGATAAGGGAAGAGTACAAAAGCTCAAGAAGAAACCTGAGGGAAGGATGGCACTGAAGAGCCTCTAGAAACCCATGCATGATAGCCCTGACAAAGCCAGCTCTAGTCTTGTGAATAATATCCAACTTGTAGTGCTTAGAGAAGGTGTGGACAGAAGGCTAAGTAACAGCCTCAAAGATGGCACTGGTATCCAGTCCCTTGAAAAAGTCACCAGAAGAAGCAACAGTTCTGGTAGAATGAACCTTTACTGATGAGGAAAGGCATTTACCATGAAAAGAAACAAAAAGAAATCTTAGAAACCCATGATGAGATGGTTTGCTTAGAAACAGCCAAACAAAAATACTTTGGATGAAAGCAAACAAAAAGTTGCTCAGATTTGTGAATATTTACCTAAATAATAACTGAGCTATCTATGCAAATCCATGGTGTGAAGAACTGGTTGGGGGTACAGCTTGAATGCTGCCCTGGACAAAAAGAGAATAAAGCTCCTCTGGGGAGAAAAAGGAAGCTGTTCACAGGAGGTTGAAGGATGCCCAAAAAGGGAGGAAGAGATTTCCAAACCAAGAAATATCCCTGACAGATGGTAGAAAACCCCAAAAGTCTTTGTGATTCACACTCAGTTTGGAATAGACAGAGAAAAGCAAAAGGATACAGCAGGGACCTGGCAGAGGGAAAGGGGACGCAAACTGTCATACAACTTGGCTTGTCCTGAAAGGCAGGTTTCTGTGAAGCAGGTTTTTGAGTACACTTAGCAGGAAACATACTTCTAGAACCCTTTTTACCCTTGGGTGGAGAATGAGACTGCCTATGAACAAAAGCAGGTTTGGAAGGGCAATTACTTTGGAATAAGAGAAACAAAAATATGTTTCAACTCATGCAAAGCCTTGCCCTTATCCTGGAGAGACTTAAATTATTCAGTAGCAGCAGCACCAAAATGATTTTTATTATCCAAAGGAGCATCCAACAATTTGGCCTTAATGTCATCAGGTAAAGCCTAAAGATGGTCATGATTAATGCCTCATGACAGTACCAAATGCAGCAGCCCTAGAGGAAGCATCATAACTGCACTTAAGAGTAGTGGGTAACTTGAAAGGTGGAACCCAACAAGGAAAGGGCAGACTCCTTCCCCTCAGAGTTAGATTACCTGAGAAAGGAGGGCCAAAATATAACTAGTCATATGAGTCTAGTAGTTAACATCCTTAAAGGATAAGGTGGCTGCAGTATAAACCTTCTTTCCTAGCCTTATCATGGCCCTATTATTCTTGTCTGAGGGAAGCAGATTGGTGGAGGGCAAAAGCTTGGAGGGTTTGTCTGGAGACAGACACTACAGAAGGATCAGCAGAAGGGCATTTGTACAAGAATTTACATTCATCAAGCACTTTATAAAAACTGCCAAGATTCTTGGCACCTGGGGCTGAGAATCAGGGGCTAAAGAAGCTGCTGAGAAAGTATCCAGGAGGGCTTCCAAAACAATGAGAACAGCAGAAAGTTTGAGAGACTCCATCTGAATGAGCTCATATCATCTCTTCTGGATGTCAGAAACTTGAGAGCCATCCCACTTAATGAATTCCATCATACAAGTCATAGTATCTCCAAAAGACAGTTCCTCCAAAAGAGGATCTTGACTAATAGAATCCTTTTCTTGAAACATAATCTGAGGTGGGGTGTGGGGTTTGGGAAGAATAAGCTAAGGACTCTTCCTCAGAGTCCTGATTCTTAATAGGGGAATCCTATTCCTTAGGTCTTTTAAGAGGACTGGAAGACCACGGAGGGGCAGGCACAGACACTCCTTGAGAGGCTTTAAGGCCATTAAAGCATTAACCAACCGGAGTAAAATCCTGCCATTCACATTGGGGAACCTTAACTTTAGGGGAAAGACAGTTTTCTGTGGAACATCTGCAAGAAACACCCAAGGAAGCTCAGACCCTTTGCAACACTCATTAAGTGTAGAAGGAATCTCCTCCCTCACTAAAATCTGTGGAATCCCCCTTGGTATCTTGGATATAATCAGCAGAGGTTCCCCCTCAATGCCTGGATCAGACATTTGTATAGCCTCCAAGGACGTGTGAGAAATAGGAGTCATGCCAGCCTCTGATGGGGTTGTGGCAGAGGAATCTGAAGCAACCAATGGATGATCCTCTTTGACTTTCACTAGCCTTGAGAGAGATGTCTGAGGGAAGCTGGACAGCAGCCATATCAGGCCTGATTTATTTTGCCTTTTTTTTGGCAGATAGCTGACTCTCAGGATTGGAAGACTCCACCATATCAACGAGTCAACAGCTTAAGATATTGGTTTTCTAGGTAAATAGACAAGGAGGAGAGATGACTAGGAAGGGTCTTGGGGATAAAAGCATGGCAGATAGAACACTGCATATTGATCACAGGAAGCACCCAAACCAGAGAGGCACTAGTTGTGTTGGTCTTCTGGCCAGTACAGAAGAAAGGCATTCAGACTGCCTGCAAAAAAGTTCTGAAGTGTGTGCATTCGTACTTTACCTTTATGCTCTATGCCTTGCACGGGGAGCATATGTATGACATAGTGCTTATAAATACTAAAGGCTTTGGTATACTAGCCGGATGTTGGGCTATCCCTGTCAGGAGATCCTTTACGTAAGGAATACTGCAACGTTTATATGGAAGGGCATCCTTATGTGTACATGTGATTGTGAACTTTTACTGCATGCAACAAAACTGGATTGGTTGAGTAATTCTGTTTTTTTTTTTTTTCAGATGCCCATCTGAACATTAGCCATTGACAATTTTTTTTTTTTTTTTTTTGTATTTTTAAGTGAAGTCAATCCCAAATGCAGTGGGGAACTGGATACTGCAATACACTTTAGAGAGAGTCTGTCTTACTTAATGGAATTACATTACACTTTTTAGCATTTAAGTCCATTGTTAGAACACCAGCTGCTTACAAAACAGAAACCAGCCCAACAAAGTATCAATATTCTTAAAAGCCTAAAGATGATGTAGTAATGTATACAAAAATAGTATTACTTCTCTTATGAAATAAAACTTGCAATCTTGAAATAAGCTTTAAGTGCACAAAAATACAAACATAATCCTCTTAGTCATGGACTACACTAACCATATCAAAGTAATCCTTAGTGTTCAACAAAAAGAAAAAGCAATTTGATGCATTTGCAAAGTCGCAAAAAGAGACAACACGTCAGAGTTTTGTAGTGTTTGTCAACACTTCTTTTTGCAACTTCTTACAAAGACAAGTATCTCCTGAAGAAAAAGAAAACTATTTATTATAATGCATATATGCGAGTGCCAAGTCCCTGCTTGAGATAAACAAGATGTGAGATAATAGCCCTGAAAAATCAAGAAATGTCTTTAAGAAATGCTTTTTAACAGCAGCCTTTAAAATACTGAGGTATGGAAGCACTTGACATTTTTTTCTATAGAATAAATCTTTACAGATCATCACATTTTCATTTTTTTTCATACTGTGCAATCCCATCCATGGTGATGATTGGTGATGCAACCACTTTATAGTTATGTTTATATAGTAGTCTCATGCCAGATAACTGGTGTCTTCATTTAATTTCAAAAACTTGCCATTGTTAATATAAATTCATATATCACAAATTACTATAAAGTCTTAATCTCAAGTTTGATTAGTATTGCTCCTTAAACAGTTAAACACTCAAGTTAACTATTTACAATATAGTTTGAGATCAGGAATTAACTAGTGACCATATTGTTTTATTTTCACCACATTACAAACCTTAACTAGAACAGTAACTTCACAGTTTGCATTGCAGTCTACTTGATTAAATAGATAAAACATCGTATCTTCTTTGTTCCATGTCAAATGTCCTCTTCATGCGCAATTTCCATAATAAAATCTTATACAGTTAAGTTTTACTATGAAGTTTTGCTTCTGATCTCTAATAGCTCTTGGTTCCGTAATTTTAATCTCTGCAATCATCTTTTCACTTTTCTTGTTGACGATTTGCCTCCTGTTTTCTATCTTTTTGGTAGTTATAGCTTTCTTATCTATCAACACCAAAGATAGTAACACTCTCACTTTCTTAGTACGTTATTTTACACCAACTCAATAAAAAAAACTCTATACTTAGGATAAATTACTTCCAAGTATGACTTACTATATTAATCAATTAATCTTCGCAATGAAGCTACATCATACATTCCCAAAATATAAGCTCCCAACAGCCTCTTTATGACCATCATCCAACATATGCCTGTTTGTGGGAATATATTTTCAAGTCTGATGGGGATATAAAAATATTTGTGATAAAATTTCCATGCAAATATTTTAGATTTTCTCAATTTACTTGCATATCTAGGGTTAAGACAGATTTCTTCCATTTAACTGTAATATTATTGTTCACACCATAGTTTTTCAACTTTATAATGCATTTTCTTCTCCAATCAAATACTGCATTATGTGGTTCACTTATTACTCCTTTCCAGTCTGACATTTCTGTTCCAGTCTCAATCTGTTTGCGGTTCAACAAATTTTTTATCCAGCTTTCACGTATCTTCCTTGAACATTTAACATTTGACTTGTATGTGCAAATTGATCTAAGTTGTATAATACAAAATTCTTCTAACTTCACCCTCATTTTATTACTTATTTCCTTTTATCATTTGTTCCCATAACCTCAGTTTGCCTCTTTCTTTTCCAAAGGCCCAATATATTTTCTTGTCTTATTACAATAAAAAGTATAATCTATTAATGGTATTTGTTTTCCCACAGTCCAACTTATTTCAACATAAAGGCTTACTTATTAATGTTATGTATACAGGTCTGTACACATTTTTCTTCATATTCCTTTCTTAGATATATCCAACTGCCCATGTGTGATCTTATATTAATCTTGATGGACATTATGCCTGTCAAGTGCTTCCATTTAAGCATATATGCATTTTTTTAATCCATTATTAATCTAAGTTGTGGGGGCCTTAGAGCATGTCTCCAAATCTGGAAGCCCCAGTGCACACAAGTCTCAAAAATCCAAGAAATTATTTAGGGACAGGCAAGCTTATGAGCACAACAAAGCCTACCCTAAGTTAAATTTGTTTCAAGATACGAATGATGTTGATGTCTTATGTGAAACTGAGGAGTATGAAACAGAACAATTGCAGCATAATGTTAACATAGAAAAAGAAGCAGCTGAAAGTTCTAATACTGTCAGGCGTAGTAATAGAAATAGGAACAAAGCAGGAAGCACGGTAACTTATGGTGCAAACCAGTTTACTAATAAGCCGGAGAATAGTACTAACAAAGGCAACCAAGCTTTTTTAGTGAGCCAGGGCAACCAAGATCACAAGAAAAAGAACAGGAAATGGAAGAACTAGTTTTAAATGTTTCTCCTGTTTCTGACTCGGCTGCCCCTCACATTCTAAGAAATAAGAGAGGTGACTTTACTATATATAACTTCTCTACCTTGGTTTTTGAGCCTGAATTAATTGAGCTTCTTGCCCTTGGTAATACCTTTGTTCCTTCTAAACATTTTGACGTAGTTAAGGTGCTGATTGATCTAAAATGTTATGTCCGTAAGCTTAACCTTAAATTACTGTTTAATAACCCTGCTGGAAGTGCTTTTTCGATATTGAAATTACCAAGTACATTTAATCCACCTCTCCATGTAGGGTTACGTATTTTCGAGAATGCTTGCGAACTTGACATTAGACATTTAGCAAAAGCTCAAGCTGGCTCGAAGAATAGATTTAATATTTCTAGAGAGCAGTTGCAGGCTCTCAATCGATTGAGAGATCTTTCTGTCAGGGTTATGAAACCTGATAAAGGGGGTGGTCTGGTGGTCTTTGAAAACGATCACTATATTCAAAAAATGTTAAGTGTGTTAGACACCCCAGCATATGGCATTTCTTCTTTTAATGAAATGAATGTAAGCATTAACAGAATCAAAGGATACTATAGGGATTTATTTATAGAAGGGAGAATAGACCTCGACACCTTTGACTATATCAACATCACCCAGTCGAACTCCGGTGATGTTTGGTATACCTAAGGTACATAAAAACGTTGCCGACCCTCCCATGAGGGCCTTAGTCGATGGGAGGTCTTCTATTTCTTACCCTTCAGCCAAATACATTGACTTTTTATTGTCCAAGTATTTGAAAATGGTCCCAAGCATCTGTAAAGATTCGTGGAGTTTTCTTACAAGCATCAATGACATAGGTTTTGAAAGTTCTTACAATTTTCTTACAATCGACGTAGTCGATTTATATACCTCAATACCACACCAAGAGGCTATTGAATGGTTGGAACTACTCCTTATTGAACTTAAAGCCCCTAGAAATGAAATTAACAACATTACAGAACTGTTAGACATAGTTCTGCCTTCGAACTTTTTCATTTTTGACAAAGATTATTACATCCAAAAACAAGGGGTTGCGATGGGCTCCCCTTGTGGCGCTATAGTAGCCAATATGTTCATGGCATATTGGGAGAAGGAGTTTGTCCTTAACCATCCAGACTGGAAAGTAAGAATTGGGTATTACACCAGGTTTTTGGATGATATATTCATCCTTTTTAAAGGGGATGACCAAGTAGCGCAATTGTTTGTAGATTTTCTTAATCAAACTACTTCTTTTTTAAAATTTACTTTCAAGTTTGCTGTCGATGAGATTGACTACTTGGATGTTAAACTTAAAAAAGATCCAACTAATCTCAGATTTGTTTCATCCATCTTCTGTAAAGAGACCTATGTAAATAGTTTTTTACACTTTACTAGTGCCCACCCTTTTAAGTTGAAAAGAGCTATTATCAAGGGCCAACTTGTCAGGACAGTTAGAATGTGCAGCGAACTTAAGGACTTTGAAAACGAATGTGACTTATTAACAGGTTTCTTCATTAACCGTGGATATCCTAGGTCCATAGTAGAGGAACTGGTTGTTGAAGTCACATTGAAGAGGGAAAGAGGATTTTTTAGGCCATTAATCTTTGACAAAAGAATCGCCCTTACTGATTGTCTTGACAACACAATTGAGCCTGTAACCAATGTTTCCTCTTTGGCTACTATTAGCGAGAGTCTTTGTAAGGAGTTTACTTTGAGTTTTACAACAACTTTTACTTTAGAATCAAGGCAAATCTCTATTATTGAAAAGAATTGGTATTTTATTACCAACAACTCCCTTTTGGTTGAGAAACTAGGGGTAAAACCGAGAATCACATACAAAAGAGGAACTAATATAAAAGAATTTCTACAAAGAAATCACCCTGTTCAACCCTTTTCTAGAACTAGAGGTTGTTTTTCTTGTGGAGCATGTAATTGGTGTCATGTTGTACAGACAGGAAATTCCTTTAACATAGGCCACAGAAAATATGACATCAACAGTAGAATTAACTGTGAAACTAAATCTATCATATATGTGGCTTTTTGTGTTTGTTGTTCGGCCTTCTACGTCGGTAAAACCGACAGGAAACTTAGGGAGCGCATATATCAACACTGTTATGCCATAAGGAAGAACAAAAGTGAAAATGCTCTAGCTAAGCATGTTGAGTCAAACCCCGGCCACAATTTTGTTTTTATGGGAATAGATTGTACACATAGACCTTTTAGGGGTGGCCCTACTTCTCTCTTGCTAGAGATTTCAGAATTAGAATGGCAATTGAAGCTTGACGCCTTTAACCTCCCAGGTTTAAATGAGAGCTGTAACATTGCTCCAGTTTTAAAGTATAGGGCTTATTTACGTTAAAACAATGTGATTACAGAAAAGAGATATGACCTTTTCTCAGCCTATGTTATATAACAGTATTTAAAGTTACAATCTACAATGGATTGTTTATAATGTTTTTATCATGATTATTAGCATTTTATAGTTTATAGTTTTTAAGTAGATATGCTTTTAAATAAACGGTCTGGTTGTGTTTACACAGATATCCTACCACACCTTAATTGATTGTAGGTGCACTTACTATTTAAATGTTTGGCGCCTTTTTACTGTGTTTTCTTGCCTCTGAGGAAGCTACTTTGTATTGGTAGCGAAAACGCTGTTTTTTTATTTATAATAAAAGTGCGTTTAGGTTTGCTGGCTCTTGTGGATTGTTTGGCACGTCAACGCTTGTGTTTTTCAACAGTTTGTGGTTTGTCTTGTTGGCTTACTTATTAATGTTATGTATACAGGTCTGTACACATTTTTCTTCATATTCCTTTCTTAGATATGTCCAACTGCCCATGTGTGATCTTATATTAATCTTGATGGACATTATGCCTGTCAAGTGCTTCCATTTAAGCATATATGCATTTTTTTAATCCATTATTAATCTAAGTTGTGGGGGCCTTGGAGCATGTCTCCAAATCTGGAAGCCCCAGTGCACACTGTTCCTTTGTCAGCATTAGTTTTTTTCCTACTGCACACACTCAATTATTATCCCAAAGAAATTTTCTTTTTCATACTCCTCCATATCTGATCTCTTGGTTGATTCAAATAAGCATGACTTGCATAAAGAACTAGAGGCATCATAAATATCTTAATTGTTTGCATATTATTCTTTCAAAGAATTTTTCCACATTTCTTTAACTGTTTGCTCAACATCTTGTTTCAACCAAATTCCCAAGAATCTCATCTTAATGACCCTACAGAAAAAGAGAGTCTCTCTACAATGTCGTGTGTTGGGGCATAATTCATAACCACAACCTTTGTTTTTTTGCTTTATTACCTTATATCTTGTTATACTAGCAACATATTTCAGATTATCAAATGTAATTTTCATAGGTTCTGGATTGGTAACAAATAAATATGACATTTGCAAAAGGGCTATTTTCTCATTATTTTCCATTTATAACTGTTTGATCATCGTATGTCTCTAAATACAGAGAAAATAGTAATGGGGGAAAGGTGACACCTCTGCCTAGTTCCTCTTAGTTAAATGCTTTAAACAGCTGAGCACCACACATCAACCTAGCTTGAGGTCTTATTACATGTTAATACT
Organism: Protopterus annectens; assembly: GCF_019279795.1. Taxonomy (NCBI): domain Eukaryota; kingdom Metazoa; phylum Chordata; order Ceratodontiformes; family Protopteridae; genus Protopterus; species Protopterus annectens. The sequence goes on along the minus strand of NC_056747.1, from coordinate 409,285,481 downwards.
ATTTACGTTTGTGGAAACCAAATGCCAGAAAATGTTTCTTCACAAACTCCCAACTCACTCTAACACCTTCTTAGCATACAAACCAATTAACACTAATATGTTGCTGTCCAGTGCATCCTTTTGAATCATGAGGGGTTCTGTTAATCAAATGCTGGTCTACTTTAAAAAAAAAAAAGACACAAAGCAGCCAGCACCCAACTGGAAAGGAGTATTTAATATGTGGCTCCACAAAACATAAAAGAACAAACCAGTTTCAGCCCAATGGCCTTTTTCAATGTATTATAGATTGAAAAAGGCCATTGGGCTGAAACCGGTTTGTTCTTTTGTGCGTTGTGGAGCTACATATTAAATACTCCTTTCCAGTTGGGTGCTGGCTGCTTTGTGTCTTTTCTTACTATTTTGAGCCTTGGCATCTGCTGTCCATGCAAAATCCTCTGTTGCGGTCTACTTTTAAAAAAAAAAAACACCAAACAATGTCTATTTTCTTGACAAATAATTTTGTCTTTCATTTTTGCTACAACCTTCATAAAACATTTTGTAGTCATGATTCAAAACTGAAATTAATCTGTATGACACCTGGATTAAGAGGATCCTTAACTTCCTTTGGTACAAACCCACCTCTGCATCTTTCCAAGTCATGGGCACATTACCCAGAAAAGTATTATTGGTACTTATCTCCTGTTCCTTCTTTTTCCACACATTGAATTCCATCACCACTGGGGGTATTCTCAGTATTCTAGTTTCTCATTGCACCTTTAATTTCAATGTATTTTATTTTTAATAATACCTCTCTTTCTACTTCTTTTAACTGATGAAGTTGTAATCGTCTCAAATATGCTACCATTTCTGTTTCTTGCTCTCAGCCTCCACATCTTGTCTATACAGGACACTAATAACTTACCATTACATTCACAATTTTCCTGGGTCAACTTATACCCTACCATTTTCATAATTTCTGATTCCATTGCCTCAGACATTAAGCCAACAACTTAGTTGGTCTAGGGTTAGTCAAAAATAATTTTAAAATGACTGCTCTATGTTCACTCAGATTTTTAAGTACTCTTGTATAGACATTTGAATTTTTCAGTTTTTCTTCAACCTGTGTCCCACTTCTTTTTTATTTCTGAAGAATGCTTACTTTTTAAACTTTACAGATATCTACTGTAACTATTACACCAAATCACATTTGTTTCCATTGTTAGTGCCTAATCTTCTGTTTAAAATTATCAGAATTTTTTTCCAGCTCTTTCCTGCTTAGTTTCACATTTGAAACCATCAGATCTATTCATTTCTACTGCATCCATTACGAGAACTTACTTTACAATTTACTCTATACAGTATACCTATTTATTGATATCATAAAATATATTAGTTTCCTTCATCATTCATTTACTTCTTTTCCCAATTCCCTCTCCTATTGTTATAGAAGCTTTACTGAACAAAACAGTTTGCAGGCTGAAAACAGAATTTTCATCAGATAGCATTAAGTACTGCCCCCCCCCCCCACACACACACTTCTTGGTTTTCTATTACAATATTAATGAAATGGATTCTCTATGGTACTTACTGTTTTAAAGTACCACCTAGAATACAATTCAAATGGTTATATCACAGCTTTTTCCATATAAATTTTCATTTGAGTACCGTCTTCACTTTATGTTCTCAGTGTCTTTTTTATGTAATGCCCATTTTTTTAAAACCCTTTTGCCTCCTTTGTTGTATCCATATTTTCATTTGGAAAACAAGAAAAGGCTTCATACTAAATCTCTTCCCTGAAATGTCGACAGTTTGCTTTTCTACATTTAACTGGTTGCTTGTCCCCTTGCCATCTTCCCCTGCATGCAATTCTTTTCATCCATTTTTTGCCCTGTTCATCTCGTACCTGTGAAGGGTATGTGTAGATTTTTAATCCAAGTTGATAAAAAGACTCAACTAATGCAGAATGCAATAAACAGAAATAAAGTTTAATTTATCTGCAGTGTCTTATGGAAAGAAAAAAAAGCATTTCTGTTAGTTCATGTTTGTAGTTAAAAGTCAATATCCTCCTTTCTACTCCAAAAGTAAAGATTAGTTCTTTCCAATCCAAAACAGAATTTCCTCCTTTCAGTGGCATGCCTGCAGTTTAATCAACATAGGTTTCAGATACATTCTCATATTACAACACAATGTACTCTGTTTTAATATTGGCAACAGCCTATGGACCCCTCACTCCCCTCCACCACTACTGCAGGGCAGATTCAAATATCATCCTAAACATACACAAACTTGTATGCATTATAGACCCTATACCATCCCCAGGAAATATTGATATATCAGATGAATTATTCTACTGGGTCACAACTAACATTCCATATGAAACAATCATATTGGGAGACCCCAATATAAATTGGTAATCAATACAAACTAACTCAAACACTATAGTAAACTTATACAGCCTCAATTACACCCCCCACCCACTATAACAAAAACAGTGCAGGAGCCCTACATTTGACTGGATTCTAACATACTAAAGATTATCCTTAAGGGCTCGGTCCCGGACACCCTTAGTGATTATCTACATACCTTCATAATAACAAAATACACCATAAGTATAACCAAGCCCATAACCCATACAAAATTAAAATAAAGTAGTACTGAACTCAAATGTAAAGGTTGATCGGAGTCAACCAGACCTCCAGAAATATAAAGAACTTAGAAATATTGCCAAAACTCACAAATAAAGATAAGAAAAACTTCTATAATAATCCATCTTCTGTCTTTAAATCCAAAGGGATAGAAAAATGGACTCCCACGGCAGAGAGAGTCTTACCTTCCACCTCCCACCTAGTCAATGTATCCTTCACCTGAGGACCAAACAATGTTGAGCCATCAAAGGGGGAATTGGTGAAGGATGCCTGGAATTGGTGAAGGATGCCTTGAAAGGGTCCGCAAAATTGCAAAGCCGCATCCAGGTGTGACATCGTAAAGCTACATCTGTGCCTACGGCCCTACTCGCCCCATCAGCAGCATATGAGATAAGCCGCATGGAGGAGTTAACAATCGAATTCAGGGCTGCCAACTGGGAGTTTATTTTGTCTTGGAACCCCTCAGCTGTTGGATCCTGTATAGCCTCACCCATATCTTTGAGCAAATCTCTCTGGAGACGGGTGAAGTGACAAGTAGTTCAGCGACCGCATTGAGAAGGTCGCTGACGAAAACATCTGCTTACCGTACCTGTCCATGGTCCTAGACTCCTTATTAGGAGGATGGACAGGTACCGAAGGATCGGCTAACTCCTCCTTAGTGACTGCGGCCACCACCATGGCATCAACAGAGACACCTTTTGATAGAAACTCTTTCTCCTTAGGGGCAGTAATAAATTTTGACGGCCTCCTTGCGGTAGGTTCCACTGAATCAGGGGCCGTCCAAGCCTTCCTTGCCACCACTTCCATAAGGGGGTCAAAGGGAGGAGACACCCAGGAGGTGGAAGGGCGAGAGCCAAACGCCTCAAGGTAAACTGACTCGTCCTCTGAAGGGTTAAGGGCAGGCCAGTTCCCCCTCTGTTTCAGGATTTCAAGGATGTCAGCAAAAGGGACATCCTCAGAGGGGGACCGAGGGGAACCTTCAGATTCCTCCAAGTCAGTGTCAGAGGTGATTGACTCAGGGGAGTCAATGTGCTTCCTCTTGCACTGTCTCTTCCGAGGGGGTTCTCCTACTGGATCAGGAGAGGCCTCAGAAGAGGAGGAAATTCCCAATGGGGAAACCTGAGGAGCTGGCTCTGCGGTCTAATACAAGTGGATGGGTAGAAATCACCACAGGCACTGAAGAGGGAGGAGCTGACTGAGCCGACTGTGGGGTAGACACTGGGTCTAGCACGCTCCGCATAACTCGAAGACGCCCCTATCAGGCAAGGCCAGAGGTCCCCGTTCCAAGGAGACAAGGACCCCCCCCCTGGCACCGACGGGGACGGCTCAGAGGCCGATGTCGGAACCGAACTCACCAGCGCCGACGCTCCAAGAGGGAGAATGGGGTCGGACAAGGGTCCGATGCCACTCGCCCCCTCGGAGCCAATGAGGAAAGCCCGGCGCCGAGATCCCTCCAATGAGGAGATCGGAGCAGACTGAGCCGAAAGGGAAGGTATCGGCTCCGAAGCACCGACAGCCATGGCTCTGATGAGCCCCGGCTCCGAACTCAAAGGAGTCGGAGGAGGAATAAAATCAGGGATGGAAATGGCCGCTGACTGTTGAGTAGGGCTATGCAGCATTTTGTCCAGTGCCTCAGACTTGAGAAGTCTACTCACCACCCTTTGTAAATCATGGTCAGACAGCCTGGAGGACCGAGAGGAGTGAGACCTATGGCTCTGTTCTGATAGAAGAGGAGATCCCGGCACCGAATGGATGGAGCCGATGGAAGGGGACCTAGACCTCTTCTTAGCAGGTGGCTCCGATAAGCCTATCAGAGCCAACTGAGTCTTGTCAACCTCGGCTCCAGCCGGAGCTGAGGTGATAGTATGAGATTTGGAAACCTCGGCTTCAGCCAGAGCCGATGTCGAAGCCAATCGAATGCTTCCAGGGGATGGCTCAGAAACTGGAGCCGATGGTCTGAAAGTCTTAGAAGGCTTCCCTGACACAGACTGGGTCGGGGGGCCTTCAGGCTTTAACAAGCCACTTAATATCAATTTATTTTTGCGTTCCTGCAGGACTCTAGGGCTGAATGCATGGCATACAGCACATGAGTCCTGCAGGTGCAAAGGTCCCAGGCAATATACACAACAAGTGTGACCGTCTGTCAGACATTTTCTGACAGCACGAATCACACTTCTTGAAGCCTGAGACCTTGGAGTCTTTAGACATCCTAACTCAGTGTAAAAACACAAGCACAACACACAAACACACCCTTAAGCAAAAAAATACAAATTCAGCCACACTGAAGGACTAGGGGAAGATTGGGAGAGGGCCAAAGGCCTAAAAGTTAAGAAGGGAATAAAAAGGGATTTCAGACACTAGAGGGGGACCCGATTTAAACTAATGAAATACTATAAATAAAACTATGGTAAAAGGAAAAAATTAGGGGTTGAAATAGAAGTTTCTAATTAGAAAACTTACTAACCTGCCAGAGCCGGTAGAAGCACCACCTCATCAGCTAAGCGGTAAATGAGATCCGAGTAGTTACCGCCTAGCATTGTGGGATATAGGGGTGCCTCGAGCCGGTGGAATTAGCTCTCGAGCTTTAGCATTGGCCGAGTCGGAGCCGAGGTTCGGCTCCGAACCCATCCAGCAAGAATGAAGGCGAGATTGACAACTTAACATTAAATAAATCTACAAACACTCTCACTAGATGAAACTGTTTCACTATTTAACTCTACTTTCCTTGATGACTTAGACACCCATTCTCCTACCAGATCTAAATGGATCAAAGTTAACCCTGCCTCTCGAAATAAACCAAACAATTAATGAAAGAATGTGACAAAATTTGAAAATATTGGAAATAAGTCCTCTCACAATTCATATCTCCTTAAGTTTAAAAGGCTTGGGATCTTAAAGCAAAATCAAACAATGTAAGAAAATGTATATAAACTATCAAAACATGAACCAAGATAAGCCCCAAAAATTATAGTCAACTATCAGTAAAATGTATCCAGGTCATATCACCAAGCCACCTCCCTCCCTAAATAACACAGGATGCATAGCTACCAAATTCAATGGCCATTTTATACACAAAGTAACCTCTATCTTACATAACAATCCCTGATACAGCCTTAAAAAACAAACTACACTACTGTGTTCTCTTTTAAACAGGTTCCAAAATACACTAGCAAAAAGCTACTAAAGCAACTTAAACCCACCACGCTTGCCCCAGACATCTCCCATCTGTCTACATAAAGCTTGCTGACAATGCTCTGGCACTTCAATCTCCATACTGATAAACTGAGCCCAGAGTCAAACTGTGTCCCAGTCTTATGGGAGAAATCATGCATTCTATCAATGCATAAGGGAAACAATTCAAACTCTCCAGTTTCAGACAAAATGTCATCTTATCTCCCCTATCAAAGATATTAGGAAAATGTCTACATCCCCAACTCAAGTTCATACTAAACAACCACCTTCAGTCCCCAGCATCCCAACCCAACATGGCTTCTGGCCAGGGTACAGTACTACTACAGCCCTTCTTAGCTTTATAATTCAAATTAAAATAGAAATAAAGGTATACTAGTATTTGTCTTATTGCACACTTAAAGCATTTGATACAGTATCATATACCCTTCTTATTAGCAGCTTATCCACTCAAGGTCTGGATGCTCCATCACTCTCCTGGCTTAAAAACTATCTTATTGTAAGACCATGACCAGTAAAGTGGCTAAACTCAGATTCCTCTTTCATCCCTATTACAGTCAGGGATACTCAACGTTCCATTCTGGGCCCACTACTCTCTAGTATATTCATCAATGACCTTCATACCTCAAGCAAATGTGCCAACATGGTGGAGTACAATGACAGCATGGTCTGCTAACAACCTTGATGACTTAAACGTACATACAGAAGAATCCCTTACAACCATAGAAACATGGCTTAACAATTCTCAGCTCTTTCTGAATACCCCCCCCCCAAAAAATCTAAATTAATTCTATTTACTCCAGAAAATTCCAATGTGAAACTTCATTTCTCAATAACCTCATCTAATCTCATGCTAGGTGCAACCATACATGAAAGCCTCAAATTTGACTACCATATAAAGGAAGTAATTAAAGAGACTCTCCAGAAACTAGATGGACTATACAGGATCAAATGTTATCCAACTATTGTACCTAGAATAAACCTTGCATCTACTTCTCTACTTGAAACCCTATTCTACACATCTCTTATATTTGTCAATCTACAATCCACACTACTCCTGTTCCTGAATCCATGTTACAATAAAATAGCTAAATTTGCAACTAACATGCATACAAAATGCCACCATTGCCTAGCCTTAAAACTCTCCTCACTTCTTACATTTCTCCCAAACTGAATTTACCTACAAACTAATTAACATGCCCAAAGAATGCCAAGCTATAGCCAATATCCTTTAACTTTATACTCATCATAGGTCCCCTCCTTCTACAGACCAAACTCTTCTCCATGTTTCTGAATGAGTTAAGTGATTTGGTGACTCCTTGTACTCCTCAAATGTCTCCAAAATGTGGACTTTTCATTTGCCTCAAAATCTTTTCTCAACTTGTCTTTCACAGCCACTAACAGCTTTCCTGCATAAGCCTCAATTCACAATCTATTTCTTTTGCCCTACTGTATTACTTTACACTTCTTAATTCAAAGTTCTATTTCAGTCTGCTACTACCTCTACATTTATAAAACTTATTGTATTTATACAAATGCCTAATGATGTTGTATGTGCCATATGTCACATTTATGCCCCCCCCCATACAGAATGGGCTGCATAAAAGGGATGTACAGATGCAACTACCCAGAACTTTTGTTGCTAGTTTGAAAATCTCACCAAGGGTCAGAACCTCCAGATTTGTTAGGGCTGGTATCCCTTCCAAGAAAAGACAAAAACTGAAACATGTTTTAGTCTCTTCCTAAGGATCCTCAAATGGAATGGCAAGAGTTTATGCAGGGCTTGTTTTCTCCATTGATGGTGCTAAAGCCTCCTCAAGGGATTTCGGTACCTGATCCCCCTTGGACATTTACCCCTTCTAAATGGGTTAAAGAACTGAATTCCTTGGATGAGGATTCATTGTCTGATTGGCCTTTGTTGTGTTTTTCACAGATGCCTTCACCTTTGGCTTATGGTTCTGATGAAAAATAGTATTAAACCATGTGTCTTCTTTTGAGGAATTATCCTTTGGGGACACAATTGACAAGCTGATAGAATTTTACGTGGGATTCTTCTCAAGTGCCTGATATTTAGAGAAGACATTAGGAGTTGCTTCAAGTGTATACTCATACACCATTGGCAGTTCCTCCTGTGTTGATTGCCTTATTAGATACTTTCATTGCTGCTTCCAAGTCTCCTATTTGAGCCCCCTGCTCCTAGGAAACCTGATAGGTTCCATAAGGTTCTTGAGGATTGTCAATTTTTATTTAAATGTCCTTCTGCTGATCCTGTTTAGGCGCCAGTTTCTTCTGACAAACCTTCTAAGCTTCTGCCCTCTTTCAAAAGTTTGCTTTCTGAAAAGGATAGTAGGGCAGTGGTGAGGATTGGTAAGAACGTTTACACAGCTTCTACTTTGGCCTTTAGGGCTGTTAATTACCAGATCCACAAGACCAGTTATGCTCTGGCCCAGATTACTCAGGCTTGTCAGGTTATTTCTGACCTTCCCAATTCTGAAGGCAAATCCTCTGCCTTATTTTTTTTAGGTTCTACTTATCAAGTGGCTTACCACTCTATTAAGTGTAGCTATGATGCTGCTGACACCTCTTCTATGGCTGCAGCTTTTGGGTCTGTCATGAGGCATTATTCTTGGCTTCTTCTCCAGTCTCTGAGGACATTAAAGCCAAGTTTTTGGATGCTCACTTGGAAAATATCTTTTTGAGGCAGCTTCTGATAGGGACACTAATATGCTCTGTAAAAGGCTTTCAGATGAGGTGCTAGAGATCTAGAATTGGGAGGTTTTTTGGAATTAGTTGACCTCTCTTTTGTGGTTCATTTGGGTTTCATCTCCTTCAGTGGTTCATAGAGCTTCTACTGACATGTTTAAGTCTTTCAAGAGAAGGGCAAACCATTGCAGGACCTTAAACACATTTTGGTCTCACCTACCCCTAATTTCCAGAAGAATTATCCTGCTAGATTTGCTTTCTTTCACAGGCAACCCCACCAGGCCACAAAGGGCTCAAGAGTGGTAGGTGGGCCTCCTTCCGCTAAGACTTTTCAGATTTCTGTGGCCAAGAAGCCTCCTTTATTTAGTAAGCCTGCTTCTCTGACAACCCCCCCCCCCACACACACTTTTTAGACCAGGTTCCTTTGGCTTTCCCTTTGTCTTCCAAATTGGAATCTTATCACTTCAAACCCTTGGGTTCTTTCCATCATCCCTCCAATTTGCTTCATGGTATGGAGGTGTCTCCCTCCTTTTTTAGGGATTCCTCAACTTTAGCTAGAACAACTTCATTTCCCAGAGTTTCTAGGGTCCTGGTGAACCAAGAGACCATTCAACTTATCCTCCTTTCCTATGTGGGAAAGGGTTTTTATTCCAGGATGTTCTTGGTTCCTTGAAAGGAGAGGACTTGGAGACCTAGTCTGGAGCTCTCCTGGCTCAACATCTTTCTTAAGGTACCTTCTTTTTGAATGATTACTCTTCAAACCCAGTTTCCTCATTACCCCAAGCTTCTCTGGTGTTCTTGGATCTAAAAGATGCTTATATCCATATTCACCTTCTTCTTGAAGTTATTTTTCTCTGTCTCTTCCTTTCATTTTTACTTCTCTTTGGCCTCTTTACTGCTCCAAGGGTATTCACAAAATGCCTAGTTCATATGATTGCTTTCTGCAGGCTCCAAAGTGTTCAGATTTTCCCTTATCTAGATAACATGTTGCTTCAGGTGCCTTCTCCCAGTTGCCTGTTACATAATCTGAAGTTTACCATCTCTCTTCTTCAAAGTCTGGGGGTTCACTATTAATTTTCAAAAATCCATACTGATTCTCTCTCAGGATCATGTGTATTTGGAATGCAGGATTAAGACGGTGCCAACATTGGCCTCTCTTCTACCTCCAAAAGTTTTGTCACAGACAGCCTTCATTCAGTCTCTACTTCCTCTGACTGTCAATGCCAGCCAGGGAGGTTCTTCAGGCCCTGGGATTCATGGCCTTTTCTATTCCAGTGCTTACTGTTCCCAGACTGCATATGCAGAAACTTCAATGGTACTGCAAATCAGTTTGGCTGCAGCACTGTCATCCTCTGGACTTCAGTGTACCTTTCTTTCTCTGTCTAAAGAAGGAACTTGAGTGGTGGTCTCAACCCAGGCTTGCCCCCTTTCAGCCTCCAGTCCCTTCCCAAGAACTGTTCACCATTGCCACAGACACGGGGTGGGGGGCTACTTTTGTCACCTGAAAGTTCAGGGTCTCTGGCCTTCCCACAAGAAGTCGGACCATAACATCAAAGGGACGACAGCTCTTATCCTGACCATTCAATCTTTTCATCCCATGTTCTCTCCAGGACCCCTTGAAAGTCTACACAAACACTACAGTGAAGTGGTATGTCAACAAGCAGAGAGGCATAAAATCTTATCTCCTTTGCAGGACTGCTCTTCGGGCTTGAAAGGTGGCTTTGGTATCAGTTAACACTTTAGGTAGCATACATTTCTTCAGAGCACAATCTAGTGGCAGACTCTCTGAGCCAGTCCAAAACACAGGGTTACAAATGAATGCTTCACAGAGACGAGTTTCTGGACATTGTCCATCGGTGGGATATTCCTCATGTAGATTTTTGCCTCCACTCTGAACAGACAGCTCCCTTTCTTCTGTTCCAGAATGCCATGCCATCTGTCTTGGAAGATGGATGTCCTTTCTTTTCCTTGGAAGGAGATGTTTTTCTATGTCTTCCTTCCCCATCCCCTACTTCCAAGAGTCCTGCAGAAGATTTAGCTGGACTCCCCAAAAATATTGCTAGAGACTCTCTATTGGCTAAGACAGCACCAGTTCCTTCTCAATGCATCTGGCCAGGGGCAATCACCACAAGTTACCTCAGTCGGATCTCCTCACACAAGACATGGGGTGTCTCATCCATCCTCATTTGTCCACTTCAACTAACACTGTGGGTAATAGGGTTTTGATCCCTTTCAGGCACATTTTTTTTTGAGGGCATGCTCAAGGTTTTATGGGAGGCAAGGAAACCCTCAACCAGAAAATATTATATGTCCAAATGGAAAGGATTTTCTGCCTGGTACCATTCTTGTAACCAGGACCCTTTTTTCAGTGGGGGTCCTTCTGGTTCTCTCTTATTTGTGAGAGTTGCTTCAGTATGGCTGGTCTATACTTCTTAGTCCGCCATTTCTGCCTGTCTGCCCCCTTGAATCCTCCTCTGACTTCTCATTTTGAGGTCAAGCAATTTCTTAAAGGCGTCCTGCATAGTATGTCTTATAGGTTCATAGGTTCATACTAGGCCATCTGCCCTAGGGCATTTATAAGCCTAGCCAGAGTATGTTTGGCTTTCGCCACCCATTTTAAATTAATTTTGCTATGCCCTTTTTCGAGGTTAGTATACTGTGCCTCTGTCTAACAGTGACACAGAAGTGATACCCAGGGTAAACCTACGATCTCCCATCCACTCATCAAGATTCCTCTTGAAAAGAGTCAATGAGGGACTCTGCCTAACCTGGACTGGGATTTTATTCCAGAGTGAAGGGAGCCTCTGGGTTATGAATCTGTCCCTCCAGCATGTCTTATTTATTTCAGTGCTGAGGTTCAAGTCTCTCGAACGTGTAGCTCGATGGGATTTGGATTTTCTGAGGTGCAGCAAGTCCATTAATTCCGGGTTGGACATGGCTTTATACGTCAGGCACAGATCGCCTCTGAACAGGCGGTATGCCACTGAGTAGAGCTGGAGTTTCTTTAACCGGGCAGCATATGGCATCTGTTTGAGCCCTTTGATCCTCTTGGTGAGGTACTTTTGGGGTCTTTCCGGTTGCTGCAGGTGTCTGGTAAGGTACATCCTAAAAGGGGCATTGCACTCAATTATGGGCCTGATGAGGGATGAGTAAAGAGGCCCAATGACCTCCCCTGATCTAGATGTGAATCCCTTCATGATTAGGTGGGCTATATAAAATGTTTTTCAAATCACTTTGGCCACGTGGTTGTCAAATAAGAGATTGCTATCAACTTGGGTCCCCAGGTCCCTAATTACTTCTTCTGTACTTAATGGATTACCACCTATGTGGTAATTTGTGGGCACTTTGTTTTTGTCAAAGGCTCTGGCACCAGTTGTCTGTTTCTATGAGGCCCTTTTGGAGGATGCTTGTGTCGGCTGGAGAGTCGATTATGGCGCCCAGTTTGCAGTCATCTGCGAACTTGGTCAGCCACAGTCCTTCCGTATTGGCCTGTACCTCCGAGAAATATATACTGAACAAGAGAGGTCCCGGGACTGAGCCTTGTGGGACACCACTTGTAACTGGTTTGGAGTCTGATAGGGCTCCAGCAATTCTAACCATGTGGGTTCGGTCCTTGAGCCAGTTTGCAATCCATCTAGTGACATAGGGGTTTATATTTAAGCTGGTGAGCTTATCTATAATGCCCAAGTGGGGTATTGTATCGAAGGCTTTTGCGAGGGCCAGGTAGGCTGTGTGGACCACCTTTCCCTCGTCAATGGCCTTGGTGACTGTTTCAAAGAAATCAACCAGGTTTAAGAGGCAGGATCTGCCCTTAAAACCGAAATGGGTAGGAACCAGTGTCTGTAGGTCCCCAATATCTTTATTTATGAGGTCCATGATGATCCTTTCCATAGCTTTGCAGACCAAGCTAGTCAGGCTTATGGAGCGATAGTTTCCAGGATCCGTTGAGGCACCACCTTTATGGAGAGGGACCACTGTTGCTGTACGCCACTCTTTGGGCATATATCCTGTAGTAAGGTTGAGATTGAACAGTAGTTTTGTGTTTGGGTTTAGCTCTTCTTGGAGTTCATGTAGGATGCAGCCCAGGACACCGTCTGGTCCCATTGACGCTGTTTTTTACTTTGGAGAGGGCGGCTCTTACCTGAGCATCTGAGATGTCAGGGGGGTAGCACTCTGCTGGGATAGATATTTGCCCTTTTGGTGGGGATGGGGGGGGAGAAGTTTGCGCTAAACCTGTCAGCTAGGATGTTGGCAATGTCTGTGGGTTCAGTGTATTTTTTGTCATTTTGGACTAATTCTGAGCATATCTGAGAATTACCACCCAGGTTCCTAACATAACTAAAGAAAGCCTTGTGATTATCCTTAGTGTCCTGTGCAATTTTTCTCTCGAAGCTAGCCTTAGACAATTTTATGAGTGCCCGTAATTTTTTGCTAATACTGATCAGTGATGCCTTTTTGGAATTTTGCTCCATCATTTAGTAGCTTCCTCCTTCTACTGTATAGTTTGTTTATGGCTGGGGTCCACCAGACAGAACGTCTGCCTTTGGAGGATTGGGTCTTGGTTTTATTTGGGAACGCACGATCAATGCATTTCTGAAGGTGTTCATAGAATGCGTTTATAAAGGATTCTGCGGTCTGGGCCGTATTTTCCACAGGCCCGGGGGCTTTGAAGGATTCCACCTTGTTTTGAGGAGTGTGAAATTTGCTTTAGAGAAGTTTTTCACTGTGATTTTCTGGGCAGGGGGTGGGGTCGGGATGTGAATATCCAGTGAGATTAGTTTATGGTCTGATCCTACCAGTGAGGGATACACTTCTGGTCTGGAGCATAGAGTCCCCATGTTGGTGATGATCAGGTCCAGTATGTTTTCCCCTCTTGTGGGAGTGGTAACAAGTTGTTCCATAGCATTTGAGTTTATAAATTCTAGGAACCTTTGGGCTAGGGTGTTGGAGCTAGAGTAATGCTCCCAGTCTATGTTTGGGTAGTTGAAGTCGCCCAATATAATGGTGTTTGGAGAGACCTTCATATTTTCCAGTGTTCTCAGAAAGGCCGAGTGGGGTTCCTGGGTTTGGGACGGTGGTCTGTAGCAGGCTATAAACTGGAAGGCAGTTTAACCCACTGTTAGTTGCACATGGATAGTCTCTGATGCTTCGTGCTTTGCCACCAACCTGGAGGTGTGGGTATCTTTGATGAATATCAATACCCCCCCTCCTTTTGTGGTTCGGTCCAAGTTTTGGGGCCGAAAAGCATGGTATGAGGTATAACCTGGTAGTGCTGGGGTGCTCTCGGGAGCCCTGAACCAGGTTTCTGTTACTGCACAGATATCTATGTTCTCCATGCTAAGGAGAGTTTTGAGTGCATGCATCTTGAGGTTTAGACTTCTGGCATGGAGTAGCATTACTCTAAGTTTCTTATCCCTTGTGATACCTATGGAGGTGGGTTTGTCTTTTGAGCCTTGCCTAAAAAAGGCACTATGGGGGTAGCAAGAGCCTTTGCCAATATCCGAAAGCCCAGGGGTGACAGGTGCAAGCCGTCCATCGTGGCTTGTCGAGCATATCATCCCAAGCTGACAGGCATTGGATCCCCTTTGAATGACACCAGTACTTAAGCCAATTGTTGAAATTGATCATCTTGTCTTCATATTGTGGCATCATTCTTGGTGAGGGTAAAATGCTACTCAAGGTCACGGTCATACCAGCCTGGGCTACATGCTCAGAGAGCTCCTTTATGTCTCTTTTCATGTAGTCCAGGGAGATGCATCTCAGGTCATTCACACCAGCATTGACAATGACAGAGTCATATTTGTACTTGCCTTGGAGTGACCAGAGTGCTTGTGTTTGTGTTATGTGGCGGATCCTAGCGCCCGACAGGCTGCTCACCGTGACCTTCTCCTTGTTCAGCCTGGTGAGCGGGACATCAGTGTGCCTGATGATAGAGTCACCTATTACAAGTGCATCAGGTGTGTTTAGTCTTAAGGGCTGTGACTGTTCGGCACACTGGCTTTGTGAGATGTGTTGCACGTGTTTTGTTTTGGGGTAGCGGTTGCTTGGGTGTCTGTTTTGGAGGTCTCTGCTGCTTAGGCAGATCTTTATTTAGAGCCTCCAAGTATGTTTTTGTGTGATTATGTGTTTGGTTTGCTGTCGTGGTAGGTCTATGTGAGACTGGAATTGTAGTGAGTGTGGTTTCCTTCTCCTCCTGACTGGTTATGCCAGTACTGAGTTGAGAGAGCGTAGCCTCCAGTTTGGCTATATGGTTGCATCTCTCACATGTGTTGGAATTTGTTGGGAGGAGGAGAGGGTTGTCTGTGTACATGAGGCAGTTGTAACATTGCCTCAAGATTCCCAGATTCACCAGCTGGACCGGAGAGGAGATTGACAACTGACCTTTGGACATGCTAGAATAATATTGGGAATTCCTTAATAATTGAAAACAAGGGCCAGTGGGGAGTGAGAGTGTAGTGCTTTTAATTTTTAGTGCCAACTTACATAATTGTTTTAGCAAGCAAGTGCCAGGTAACTTAAGTGCAATGTGTTACAGGTAACTTAAATGCAAAAACGACAAACAGTAACTTTCTTTCAAGTGAAACAAGGAAATAAGTACAGTAAGCAATGCAGATATCACTAGTGATCCACAGAAGCGCCGAGAAGCCGCGTATTAGGTGGAATTAGCATTCCAGGGAAATAACAAGCAAACAAACAAGCATATAAACAAAGCTAGATTCAGCAGGCCTGGATCTAGTCTATGCTACAGCAAACAAGGTGTACCAATTTCAGTAAGATACAGTTCAAATATTCAGGCACTATAAACCTTTAACCAGAAATTCCCAGCTCAGAAGGGCAGAGTCCAGCCTCTTCTCCCACAAGAGTGCAGACCACGAACCTTCTTAATGTAAAATAACTGGCCTGAAGCCCAAGTGCTTAAACCAAAACTAATACACTAAGAATAACAGACACTGGGCTCTCAGTCAGCAGTTCCCAACTTAGGATGAAAGCTACCTGTCCTGCCACCACAGTGCATGCCATAAACCTTCCTAATGTAAAACAACTGGTCTGAAGCCCAAGTGCTTAATCCAAAAGACTTAGAATGATAGCTACACTTTAATAAAGTTACTACAAAGCAGTAATAAATACAATTGAATACTTTAGAGAATGCCTCGATTAGTGCTCAAGTTACACAAACAAAGCTAGATCCAGCAGGAAAATTTGACTCAGGCTCCTTTTGAGCCTGCAGATTCTGCTTCTTTGTAACATTGCACCTAGAAGACTTTTTCCTGGTTCTTACCTCTGCTTGGTGGGTTTCTGAGCTTCTGGCCCTTAGTCATTCTCTTTTTTTTTTCACAGTACAGGGTGTCCCCTTCACACTAATCCTTTTTTATGCTCAAGGTAGTAAACAAGTTGTCCTTGAATCAGTCAGTACAACTCTCTTCCCCTCAGTCTGCTAGTGAGTGTCCTGCATACCTTGGACTTGCATAGACAACTCTGGTACTATTTGGATAAAACTAGGCCATTCCGTAAGTCTGATCAGCTGTATCCAAGCTAAACAAAAACCAAACACGGCACCTGGGTAGTCACCAATTCAAAAAATAGATGCTCTGGTAGTAGATTTACAATATTTATTCATATAAACGCTTAACAGTATCACCACATTTTTGTCCACAAATATAAAACTTCAGATCACAAAGCCAACTCCATCCTTTATATATACCCCCAATTAAAACAATTTTATTACACAATTAAAATCTACCATTCAAAGGCAAACTACTTGACTTTTATTCTTTGAAATTAAACACAAACTTTTACATTCCTAAAGAATTCAAAGTTGTTTAAATTAATCTACTTAATTGGACCAGGAGTATTAAAAATAAACCAACATTGCCATCTAGTGCTCAACATACTGCAATAATACACTTGCAACCTTGTTTAAAATTGGGACTTTAAAACAGTGCCAAAAAAAGTAAAAAAATAAATAAATAAATAAAAAATGATTTACTATGTCTTCAATTTTTTAAAACACAACTGTTAAAAAAAAAAGTTTTTAATAATTCATGATTTAATGTCTGTTAAAGCTTAGCTGCTCTTAATTTCAACACTGGGGCTAGGGAAATTTTTTCATTCAATGCTGGGAACCTATTAGCCTCCAGCACCAATTGCCAAATGACTTCCCAATATTCTATTTTTGTTTCCCAGGGCCCACCTGTAGGGTAATGTTCTACCATTCCTAGAAAAAACAAAACAAACAAAACAAACTACAATTCGTTGAAGGACAAGTTTAAGTGATTTTGTGCAGAGCATTTTTAGCATCCTTATTTTGAATTTCATTTACATGCCCCTTCTCTTCAGTTTCCTTACAGTTTTCCCAACAAAATGTCCCACATTCTTTACAGATAGCAGCATATACTACCCCAATACTACTACAATTTTCAGCAGGTACTAGCCTCAATCAGTCTATCCCTAGAATGTATAAATATTGATTCCCTATTCATCAAATATTGAGTGAGAGCAATTAAAGGTACCATTTCTACTTCTCCCTTTAGGCCCATTTTCTAGTAGGTCCTTAATATTTCTGCCTGTATTGTAAACAAACCTCAATGGTTCCTTAAACAAGTCTTCTAGATCTGAATAGCAGGCAAACGTATTCCAATTAACCAAAATTTCCCTAATATGATGTGCATCACTGTTAAAATTCATAGTATAGATTCCTTTACAACCTTCTTCTATCGCCTCTGCCTTATCCGCTATCCTATTTTCCAGTGTCATCTCCTGTTCAATACCGAAAATTGGACCATATTTTCTATCCCTTCCTTTCCTTACTTCATTCATTACCTCTTCAATCATTTCCAAAGGGTACTTTCTTTCTAGGAACATTTCCTTCAACCAAGAAATCATGTTCAGTAGAAGTCATCCTAGACCCTCGAATGAATTGTCCTTTTAAAGTACTTTTCCTATAGGGATGTGCACTTGTAAAATATAAGAATTAGAAAATTTTCCTTCCTAAATATAGTGGATGTAAATTTTTTCAACTACTTCTGAATACTGACATCTAGATAATTTATTTTATCCCTAGTGATAGTGTATAAATTCAAGGAATTCTGTAGTGCTATTTACAAAATTCTAAAAATTCTATCAATTCTGTCTCTGACCCTGTCCAAAAAATACAAATATCATCCAGGTATTGCTTACAAAAATTCCATTGTTTTGCATACCTGGAATCAAATTTCTAAGCTCATCATATCCTCCTGGATATCAAAGGTCATTTCCTTTTGTTATTCTTTTCATGACATATTTCCGTCTACTTTAGTTCATTTCATTATGGCTGTTGCCTCTTGTAGTGCCCTTCGAAGGGTTGGACACCAATTCCATCCTTGAAACTGCTACTTGGCCATCTGTGTATACTTTTACTAAGCATAAGTTGGATATGATTTCTAGGACCAGAGCAAGTTTTGCTGAAACCATTTTATTTGGGTTTGAGGGCGGCTCTTCTCAACCTTCCATTCTGTTTCTTCAGCTCTCTTCGGTTTTGGATACTACAACAGTGACATAGAAGGCCATAGTACAATTGTGTAAAACCTTACCATAGCAGTAGATGTCCTCCTCTAAACTGTTGCAGTATTCACTCCCTCCCTCCAACCCCCTCTTTGTCCTGGTTTTTGCTTTAGATTCCCTTCTTGCTTGCTGAGTGTCTCTTTTTTCTTCTGCATTTTTTCCTTCTGGAAGTGCATGGACTCCTTTGTCCTATGAAGCCTGTTCTCATCTGGAACAATTCAGTTCTGGGTAATTTCATCTGTACGTCCATTTTATGCCCTACATTCTGTATAAGGAGCATAAATGTGACTTATGGCACATACAAGATTAAGCTTTTGTAGACTGGCCAAGCATCAGACTTCCCTGAGCTGGAGATCCCTTCTGTTTTGGATACTTGCAACAGTGAAAAGGACATCTACTGTTACGGAAAGATTTTACACAACTGCACTTACTATTTTTTTCTTCCATCTCTTTTTCAGCAGTTTGAATAACAGTTATTTCCTCTGAATGCCTAGTTTAATCTATTTCTTGTAGACTTATGTTATGTCATTCGGTCTCCCTCCCTCTCTATATTTTATATACATTACTCCATTAGGAAACCACTTATCTTGAAAATCTCAGAATGCATTTGGTCAATCTTTCTCTCTCTATGGTGACTCTGGAATTTTCTCCTTTGCCTTTACTACCTGCTTTTCTCATCTTTATTTCACCACACTTTGTCTCCTGAGTTTTTGGTTCTCCCTTTTACTTCACTTCTTCTCTTCCTTGTTGACCTGGGTGTCACACATGCTTCAGTTGCCGATTTCTGCCAATAGTTTACAGACTTACTGTTCTCTGCCCAGAGCTCTGTTTTAGCCATTTATGCTACCACTGCCATCTTAAAATCCTCCACTTTTAAGCAAAAAAACACAGGAAAACAAAAATGTTTACTCAACACCCAGAACAAACCACTTCAGAAGAAAAAAGAAAAACTGAAGATTAGCCATGATATAAACAGCAGATGATTAATATGAACCGTTAATGACCTGCGCTCTGAAGTGCAAGGTTTGAGTCACTCCTCCTCTGTTTATCTCCTGTGAGATTGTGAGAAAGTCCATAAGCAGTCCTCTTGGTTCACCCCTGAAGAGAGAGACTTTTGTGAAGTTGGCCCACCTGGCCAATAAATAAAGTAAACATTTATGTCTTGTAACAGGTATTCAATGTGCTAAGGGGGAAGAGGATACCAACTCTAACTTCAACTGTGCCTGCCCTCCTGGGTTTACAAATAATAAAGAAACAACTAATATCAAAGTGGTATTTTTTTTACATCATGGTAATGGTCCACTGACTCAGAGCAGAGCAACAGATTACAACTCCTACAGAGTAGTTTACCTTGATAGCCATGAAGACAGTTTACCAAGAAAAAGCTGTCACAATATCTCGAAAGAATCCAAGTCAGAAGGTTGATCTACTCAGTTTTAACATTTTACAGTTACTAATTTCTACTTGCACTACTGCAAGTTGGTTTCCAGCTGTTAACCCTGTGTTCAAAGTTATTCTTATGCTCTTTAAATGGAAAAGGTTAAAAGGGAACATCAAGATTAGCAAGCCAAAACAATGCCCACACAACTATTTGTTGGAAATAGAAAACATCACTTGTTTCCAACTATTTGTTGGAAAAAGAAATCATTTCTGCCATTCTCATAAGAACTAGAACTACTACTTCAATCTGTTCTGCTATATTTCACTTTCATCTCTAGGTTGAGTATAACTATAAAATTCAATAAAATAAAACTTAAAGATGAAGTTTAACTGCAAGAAATATTGAATAAACAAATGTAAATACTGAATTGCCTCATGAAAGTGCTCTGCTCTGGTGGTAATGTATTCTCCTTACAAAGCACATGCACAATGTTATGTAACCACACTACTTCATTTTTGCATAGTATTTATGGATGACCATCTCAGGTGATAGCACACACCTGCTGTCTCTTTCTCTAATATGATCCGGTATATCTGGTAACAATAACAGCATGTAATAACACCACTACATAGGGGTGAAGTGAAGAAAACAGATCTGGGTATTCTAATTACCCCCAACTCCCCAAACCTAAACATATTGTGCGGTGTGACAGAGCTGTGGCAAATGCCAAAATACTGGTGGTCTTTACACAAGAAGATGTCATACTCTCTATTAGAACAGGTGTTGATAAAGCTCTTCAAGAATGCAAGATTTAACAAAGGTATTGATAAAGCTCTTCAAGAATTCAAAAAACAGTTCTGTAGGCCATATTAGGAAAGGGAATCATGCTGGAGGAATGTGCTCAAATGCCTAGTCTTGTGCCTATGGCATAAAGGGATAAAACTGATTATAACCCAGGTGACCAGGATTCATTTAGCAACTTGAGTGCTTGATGGCAGAGGCAGGGAGGATAGGCGTGTCCATCTTGGTGGGGAGGGATAGGTCCCAACCAGCTTGCTGCACTGCTCAACTGAAGGCTTCCACTGGAGGAGCAGGGGCATGCTGGGATGTGGGAAGTCAGTACAGGAATAACATAGGTGTGTTGGAGAAGCAGGTTAGTGATGGTAGCCCTTGTTGGCACATGCAGAGAGTGCATGTACAGTCTAAAGGGCATAGGTGGTCCTTGCTGTAATACAAGTGCTCAAGTCACCACCAGGGTAGGGGTTAGGCCATTTAGAAATATTCTCATGGTCAGAAAGCCAGTGAAGACATAAGCATCCTTGATGTCTGCCTGTATGACAGGCCTCCTGAACATCTCTCATTAAAGTGGACCTCAGGATTTTTCACCACTAAGAATAAGTAGGGAAAGCTTGATAGTTGGCAGGCATACAAGAAATACTTATACAAAACAAAAAAGGACACAGAATAAAAGAAAAGGCCCACATAATGGAAAACACAAACCAATGAGAGGGCAGAAGGAAAATTAGAGACATGAAGTGGCTAAACCTCAAAGAACAGACAGTAAGGACACAACTGTGACTTAAGAATGCAGAACCAAACACACATTGCATTTTGTGAATACGGTATCTGCATGTACACTTGATGCTTCCTGATATATGCATATCGTTGATGAATACTTGCAAACTGTATTTCCCACCTAGTTAAAGTGAAGTTAAGGGGGCCAACCAGCCCCCATATAACCATTAATGTGGAAAATACTTTACAGAACAGATAAGTTACCATTAAATACTTTATATGCTTTTTCTCTCCATACCTGCCAAGCATTAGTACCCCCCAAGAATTTATACCCATTCATCTCCCCCATTATCCATGGCAAGGAGAATGCAACTGCAGCAGGGTGCCATCCAGGCAGCTAAGAAAGTTGTTTGCTCTTCTCCTCCAAACCTTTTCTCCTTCCACTGGGTCAGAGGGGGGCCCTCTTCCCTGTAGTCAGAGGATCTGGTTTCAGTCCCCGAAAACAGGACCACATATTTAATGATGGACTCTAAATAAACCCATAACTATTCAGCAAACCATCATCAAAGTATTACAACATTCTGGATGGCGTATAAAGGAATTTGAAGTCTCCAAACTACATCATATCAGCTGGAGCAAGAGAAACTCCCACATTGGAATTCCTGCACGCGTACTCACATCTAAAAGTGCTTTAACTCCTGTTCTGGTACATTTATTGCTTGCTTGTGGATTCTTCCTCTGACTGCCCACATTTCGCACCTGATCTACATGCCATCTGTCCCCAACTAGGGTGGGAAAGATGGTGTTAGGTACTCCAGTTATCCTGCATTGGCTCATCCACTGTCAAAGCCACAATCAAACATAGGCCATGAGGGTTCACAGACTGCTGTTCACTACATAGGGATAAAGCCCAATCACACTGCTAACAAAGTTTATTTACACTGAGATCATTAACAGATGCCCAAATTAAGATGAAAGGACAGAAGCATAGGTGACAAATGTAAGGGAAGTTTTACAATAGACATTATGAAATGTGATTTCAGACAGAGGGTGGTAGAGGTATGAAGTGCACTGCACTACTGGAATAGTGGAATGCAGACTGTAGTACTCAAGGTAGCCTGAGGCAAGCAGAAGAAAAGTGATGGGGACAGCAGCATCAATACTTGGACGGATCTAGGCCCATCACTGTGATGCACACAGCAGTGTCCTGAACTTGACCAGGGTTTGATTAGCAGCCACAGCACTGGTGGAGACAAGCAGGGAATGGGGGAAATAAAGGGGCAAAGCTAGCTTGCCTCTCCCGGGGGGGGGGGGGGATGATCACAGACCAATGCACTCAGAATGAAGTGATTTTCTTGAAGAATGGAGAAACCACCACCACTTATGCTTCAAAGGGGCAGGTGTGGGTCTACCCAAGTGAAAATACCCCTTGTGGAAGTGAAGGAATGCATTTTATTTCAACCCACTGCATGTCCTCTCCTTAGGGCTTAGCTGGGTACATGCAGGGGATTAGGGTAGCATACTAAAAATTTCAAACAACCCCAATAACACTTTGGATGATGCTCCCTCCTGCTCAACTTGTGCCAGAAAAAAAACACTTTGACAGATCTGATATGCTTACTGAAGAAGGCCTTGGGCACTTATGCATGTTTTAAGCATGAAAATAAAAACTAAATATTAGACCAATGCATTCAACAAATCAATGTCAGAGTAGTCATTTACTGAATTTCTTTTCTTTTGTTTTTAAAGACATTTAGTGATTTTCTAAAAATCAATAAATGGTCTTTTGGAACTCATGGAAAAATACCAATTTTCGTGTGTATTTTTTGGGAGTGCTTTTACTCAAAATAGGTTAATTTTTATCTACTGTCTCACTTCCATCCCACATATTACACTTAAGAGCTACAGTTTTCATTCAAGATGGCATGGATTCAATGCTGGTTTCTTACAGTACTCGACCAAACGGACCGTTTTGTTTTCATAATTCATAAATCTTGTTTTAATGGCAAGGCTGCAAGGCTTAAATATTTAAGAAAACAAATCCATGTTGAGATATTGTTTTCTCATCTCATGAATGCAGTACATAATTTTACATTTTTACTCTTTACAGCAACAATACATTCAGTTCAAAATATATTAATAAATCAACTCACAATTTCAAGCTATACAATACACTACACCATTAAAGGACCACAAAATAGGAGATAAAAAAATAATGTGCACAAACTTTTTTTCTGCACATAAAATGATCATTCACCCTCACATTTCTGCAATTTGACATAGAAAATGAGCTAGAAAGGCATATGAAAAGGCAGTCAAGTGAAAGTTTTCTGTATTTTCTAATCAACTTAATTTTCACATAAACAAAAGCTTTTTAGTATCAACTCAAAGTATGTTAAATGCATTAAGGTAAGATATGCAAGTTCAGAAAGTACAACTGTTAGGAAAGTACACTTGTGTAAAATCTTACCATAACAGTAGATGCCCCTTCTTTTCACTGTTACAGCATTCATAACATGGGATCTCCTGCCAAGGACAGCCCAACATCCAGCAAGTACACCAAAGCTTTTACATT
Source organism: Protopterus annectens (assembly GCF_019279795.1). NCBI lineage: Eukaryota > Metazoa > Chordata > Ceratodontiformes > Protopteridae > Protopterus > Protopterus annectens. Next base: position 409,261,954 of record NC_056747.1, on the reverse strand, counting down.
CTCTCAGAGTCGTACATCAGAGGTATTCTTTCTGCAAAGGTGTACGCTCCATATTCAGAAATGAAGTGCCCCAGGAGAACTACAGCAACCCCAAGAATTAGGAGAACATGCACATATAGAGGGCGGGAAAAGAAACAGAAGAGAAGGGCAAAGACCCATCAACCAGCAAAATATTTCCAACAGAAGAAAGAGGAAAAAAAGGGGTGGGAGGGACTGAATACTGCAAGAGTGAAAAGAACATCTACTGTTCATGGTAAGATTTAAAACTGTACTACGTCCTTCCTGATCACTGCTGAAGAATTCATAATAGCTGGGAGAATACAAAAGCTAAAGGATAGCTGGAGAAAGGAACAGAGAAGCCCGCCACAAACCTATGAAGGATGGTGCTAAAAAATCGTACCCTGGCTTTGAAAATGACATCCAAATTGCAATGTTTAGTAAAGGTGTGGACAGAGGACCAAGTACCAGCTTCAAGGATGTTATCTAGTATCCAAACCGCTGAAGGAAACTCCAGAAGAGGCTACTGCTCTCATAGAATGAGCTTTAACAGAAGCAGAAAGCAGTTTTCCATGAAATAAAAAGAAATGGCAACAGAAATACAGGAGGAGATGGTTTGCTTAGAAACTGCCAAACCCAGTCTCCTGCTATGAAAAGAACAGAAACTGCCCAGATTTGCAGACAGCCTTTTGTCTTGGCCAAATACCAGAGCTGTCTATGCAGATCCAAGGTGTTAAGAACCTTCTCACTAGCAGATTGCAGAGAAGAAAAAAAGGAAGGCCACTGAACAGACTAAGACCACTCATTGACCAGCTTGGGCATAAAAGGACTAGCATACAGACACACCCTGTCCTATGAAAAACCAAAAAGGGAGGAATCACCATCGGAGCCTGAAGTTCAGAAACACTCTTGGCAGAAGTAAGAGCAACAAAAAGGGTCTTCCAGCTGCGGTGTTGCAAAGCAGCAGCATACTCAAAAGGTGCCAGAGTTGACTTTACAAGGACAAAATTACAGTCTTCAAAGTCACTGCATCCGAGTGCGCCTCCAGGCATTTCTGCAGTTAACTCCTACTGATGTCTCTAGGCATCAAATATCGCTTGCTCATAACATGCCTCAATTCCAAAACCATGCTACATACAAGGCATCAGAAGATTTCATCTTTAAGCGTAGACAATGACAAACACAATTGTACTGATATCTTATCTCTGTGTAATGCAGCTAGAGACACTGAACATCACTTGTATACTGAACTTGTAATTTTATATTTCTCTAAATAACTAACATTCAGAGAACACAGACAGAACTGCATAGCTTCATATGAAAGCTCAAAGCTTTAAGAAGATCCTGCTGGCACTGTGGGTCTTACTTTAAAAGTTACTGAGTTGTCATAAGTTTACACATTACAAAATATTCACTGCATTTATTTTGCCTTATAAAATTCAGTTTAAAAGCAAACTGACTGAATTTCACCAATATAAAAATTAACTTATCCTGAAGAGTTTGCCATTTACAGTTTTCTAGTAACACTTGCTGTTCCAGAAATATGAATATTTGTTTGAACTAAGTTGGTAACTTCATTTTTTTTTTTTTTTTAAAGGCTCAAACCACACTGGAGTTAAAGGTACAAACCGAAAAACAGATGCACTGGAGGGAATGAGTTACGAGGGGGGGGGGGGGCAGATGAAGGATGTCTTTAAGGAACAGTTTAACCTCAAAATAAGAGGGCAAAGGTGAGTTTCAAGGGCAGACCAGCACACATTGCTGATGCACGAGTCTTAACAGAAGAAAATTGCCAGCATGGAGCAGTTCACATTATGAAAGGACCCCCACTGAGGCAGGATTCAGGTGATGCCTGCAAAACCAAAGTCTTCCATGCAACCATATAGGATTTTCTGGTAGTGGGTTTCCTGGCCCTCATGCAGAACCCTAAGCATGTCCTCAGAAAAATGTCTAACAGCAATCAAAACTCTTGTCATCTGAAGTGTTAGTTGCAAAGTGGACAAGTGAGGGTGGACGAGAAACCCTTTGTCTTGTGTAAGAAAATTAATCCGGTAAGTTAACTTGTGATGACAGCCCCTGGACATATAAAAGAGAAGGGGGGAAAACAGGGCTGTCTGGGCTAAAAGGAAGTCACCAGCAGTATTCTTGGAGAGTCTTTCCTTACCTTTGGTACGACCCTGGGAAGCACAGGAAGATGATGGTAAGCATATAGGAATGTTCCCTTCCAAGTAAAGGGCATGGCATCCACCTTCCAAGTTAGAGGACTTGGGACTCAAACAGAGGGGAGGAAGTTGTCAGTAAATTGGTGGGGTGGTCAAGGGGAGTTTTTTTGCCTCCCCCCTCTGAAGAATGTCCAGAAAAACTTCTATGTGAAGCATCCATTTGTGTAGCTGTGTCCTGGACCTACTCAGGCAGTCTGTCACAAAGTTGTGTTCTGAAGGGATGCAGACTGCCTGAAGGGTTACTCGATGATGGATAGCAAAATCCCAGGCCTGAAGGGGTAATCTACAGAGATAAGACCTTGTGCCCCCTATTCGCTGATGTACCACATAATTGTGGTGGTGTCTGTAAAGACCTTTAAAGAGCCTGGGGACCAAAGAGAAAGGATGGACTGAAGAGCAAGAATGAGCACCCTCATTCCTTTTTTGTTGATGGGGTCTGACCTCTGATGAAGTGGTCATAGACAGTGAACCATCTTTAGGTACCACTGAAGTGTTCCTATCTGAAGCTTGGCAAAGGGAAGCATGTGACTGGTAGATACCATGAACCCCAGGGCTCTGAGACATTCCTTTGCAGAAATGAGAAAAAGAGGAAGTAGAGACTGGTTGTCAGAGACATAACTTGAGGAGAAGAAAGAGAAGGCAACACTGGCATGGTTTGGATTCTGCAACCCAGAAAAATGGTGTGTTGGGAAGTAGTCAGAACTGACTTCTTGAGACTGATGGGTGAATCCCAGAGTATGCAGATCCTGCAGAAGCCTGGACTGAGAGGGAGCTTGAAGCAGATTTCCAGATATGGGAATATCTGGATTCCCTGAAGCTTGCAGAAGGCTATAAACAGGACCAGAGATTTTTTAAATGCCCTTGGGACCATAGAAAGACTAAAGGGCAAAGCAGAGAACTGAAAATGAGAGGAGGAAACAAAACATAAAAACTTCCTGAAGAGAGGGTGAATGGGAACATCAAGACAGGCATTCCTTAGGTTTAGGAAGACAAAAAAAACTGTGGAATTGAGAGAGAGAAAGCATCCAGACAGAAGGAATCTTTTAAAAAATATCTATGAAGGAGGAGTCTTGGACCAGTCTCCAGGATCCCTCTTTTTTTGGGAAACAAACATTCTCAAGTAAAATGCTGTTCCTCTTTGGGATTCTGGAATGAGTTGGATGGTACCCGGATCCAGTAAATCCTGCAGTTGTTCTTTCGGCTTTTCCCGGTTAGGGGTTGCCACAGCAGAACTCCGGTCTGCTAATGATTGGCAGTAGATTTTTACAGTGCCGAGGTTCCAGCCCGGCGCCCAACCTTCAACAAAGTCACGCCCATTCACGCATGTCTTTCGAACGCCACTCGACCGCAGGGAGGACATGCAGACTCCACACAGAAGGCGCTCCCATCCGAGAATCGAATGGAACCTCTTGCTGTGAGGCGACGCTACTGCTGCACCACCGCGGCTTATCCAGTAAATCCTGCAGAACCACAGGAAAATAAGCAAGTTTGTCTGGAGGTGGTTGAGGAAGACCTGAGAAGGGAGGAACTGTTTTCCATACCATAAAATAAGTGATGAATAATGCACAGAACCCAGGAGTCTGAAGTAAAATGCTGCCAGACAGGGAAAAACCCTGAAAGAGAGGGGAAGGGGAGAAAGTACATCAGATGGAGGAGGCAGAATTGTCCTAAAAATGGCAGACTTAAGACAGTTTCTCTGAAATTTGGGTAAGGGAGAAACAAACTTGTATAAGATCCTGCATAACTTTACCTTTTTCTTGTAGAGTTAAACAAGTTAGCAGCAACCATAACAAAGATTTTGATTGTCTAAAGAAGCATCTCAGAGCTTTGCCTTATCAGTAGGGTAAGGCCTGGAGAAGCTAAAAGCACCTCCTCATAAATGAATCTGAAGTAGCAACTCTCAAAGATGCATCAGCTGCATAACTACATTTGGAGTGACAGGCAACTTGAGAAGTGGAACTCCATAAAGAGAGGGCAGCAGTCTTGCCTTAAGAGAGTCAGGAAGGTCTGACAACCCTCTCCCCAAAATGAGATAAAAAGGCCAAAACATACTTGGTCATACAGGTTTTAAAATTTATGGTCCTGAAGGCCAGAGAGGCAGAAGTGTACACCTTTTTCCCCAGCCTCTCCATAGCCTGTCTTTGTTAGAAGGAAGAAATCTGGAAGAGGACAAAAGCTTGGATGGCTTGTTAGCAGAAACAGAGACCACAACAGGGTCTGAAAAGGGATACTTACATAGGTACTTAAAAGCCTCCGGTACCTCATAGAAGTGGTTAGGCTTCTTAGTGGCCAGAGAATGGGAATCAGGAGCCAAAAAGGCAGCAGCAAATGTATCCAACACAGGCTGAACAGCATTAGGTTTAAGAGATTACATCTGTAACAGCTCATAATACCGTGAGCAATCTCACTTAAAATGATCCATCATGTGACTCACTATGTCCCCAAAGGCCAACTCCTCAAAGGGAAAATAGTGACCGAAGGAATCCTCTTCCTCAAACCCCTAGTCCAAAGGTGAGGTAAGCTGTGAGGAGCAGGCCAATGATTAATCCCCTGAATCTACTTCATTTGAAGAATCAGATTTCCTAGTCCTATTGGCTGGTGTAGATGACCAAGAAGCAGAAACAGATACCAACCCCCCCCCCCCCCCGAGGTGGCCTCAAGGCCATCAGGGCATTAAACAAGCCCTGGGTAAAATCTTGCCATTCTCTGAGTACTGACAGCAAAGGAAGGAATGCAATAAGTTTTCTGCTGCTTCTTTAGTGAGACATCAACTTTGACTAACCTAGGAGGCTCTGAGCCATACCTAGCCTCAGCAAGGGTACCAGGGACATCTTCCCAGACAAGAATCTGAGGCATCTCCCCAAACCCTAAGGAAATGATCAGCCATGGTTCCCCCTCAATGTCCATGGTGGACGTTTGCATTGCCTTAGAGGATGTGTGAAAAGATGGTTCTATGCTGGCTTCAGAAAGGGATGCAGCATAGGAAACCGGTGTCAGCACCAGACAGCCTTCGGAGTTTTCAACCACCTCAAGAGATGTCCAGCAGAGGTTATAGCAGCAAAGTCAGACTGGCTATATCTCCAGGTGAGTGGATTGGGCCATGGTACAGTCAAAAGTTTGACTCTGGTTCTCAAGACAAATGGGAAAAAAAAAAAGGATAGACAGCCATGAAGCATCTTGGGAACAAAAGCCTAATGAATAGTGCACTGGATATGACTGTGATGCACTTATGGTCAACAAACACTTCCCATGATGATCTTTATGGGGAATCTGCCTCCCACATGGACGTTTTCACTTCCTACATGATATGAACCTTAAGAACACAAAGAAATGAGAAAAAAGGAGGAACCACATTGGGGTATTTATCTGTACATGGCTTGGTTAGAAACCATTCTGTGAAAGGTATTTAAACAGATATTCAACTGTGGTGTTTGGACTAGCAGCAAAGTAGTTCTGAGTAGTGAGCATGCGTATGTCACCTTTTTACCCTAAGCCTGCACAGGGAGTATACTTGGCCTATGATGCTAGGAGGATGTAATAGCTTTGTTATACTGGCCAGATGTTGCACTTTGCTGGGCAGGGGATCCCACATTACGAACAACATGACAGGGATAAGGAACAACATCTTGCCATAACTGTATAAATGCAAGAACACCCACTGTTACAGCAATAATTCGTAGGATCTTCTGCAACAGGTCCGTCAGCCAGCCCAACGTCCCCTCCCTAGTTGGGTGGATGCACTCATCTGGATGATAGGAAACTGGGTGTATAAAAGGGATATTGGCTTGTAACATCTTCCGTTTTTATTCCGTCAATCTAACTGTAGTTCTCTCTGAGCTACTTCTCTGCAGATCCATATAATCAAGACAACCCCCCCCCCCCACCCAGCTGCCTCAAGGTTTTAATTCAACTTCAGAGAGAGAAAACAGATGAACATGGGGACAGGAAGAACTGAAGCGGACTACAGTACCTGTCTTTATCCAAAAATACCCACAGTGTTAAAAGGGATGGAAGGGAGGAATTGGTACTGGAACAGTGACCATTTACCAAAAGTCTACAATTATAATAAGCTCCTAAAACACCTATACTATGTCCTCTGTATAAGTTATGGCTGGTAATGAGCTTAGGAAGACTCCCACAGCTTATGTTCCACAGTGCGGCCTACCCTCAAAATGGCACCACTGTATGATTCCCTGGCCATGGATACAATACCCACATCATAATGTATGGGAAGTGTAGACAGATTACCAAATAGCTCCTTCCAGACTGGACTGTGTGTACTGATGCCTCTAAGGGAGGCAATGCTGACTGTAGTGGCTTTAGTGGAATGGTCTCAGACATACCTACGGACAATCTTTCTATGAACAGAACAGAAGCAGGTTCACTAGGCTAACTCTCTGAATGTGGTGTGTTCACAAACTGATCTTCATTCATTGCCTTTAGTAAATGAAATGAGCACCTAACCACATTTTCCAATCTGCTTACCTCTGTCTGGGAAAGTCTCAGCTGCTTATGCAAGCCCAAAAATGTATGATCCTCTCTCCTTTGTTCTGGGGTGATGGAGGAAAAAAAAACATAAGGGGATGGATACCTTGGTGCAGTGACAGCATGGTTACCACCCTAGGCATAAAGGTTGGATTCATATGTAGAATGATCCTATCACTATGGAAGATGAGGGAGGGTTTTTTTGAACATTTTGTGCTGCGACTCATTCATCTTGCAAAGGTACTGTCATCAAGAAAACAGTATTCTAGGAAAAACACTAGACAGGTGCAAAAGTAGCTGGTTCAAAGGGGTCAAGAAAAGTTGTTCTAAACTGTAATGTCCCATGATGTTAGCAATCTGTCTTAGGTGGTGTCTCAAATGTAGGACAGGAGCTACTCAACTGGTAAGGAAGGGATTCCAAGACAGATTCACTGACACAGTTGAAGTATGTACCCTGACTGAAGCATAAAATAATCCAGTTTTGTAAAGGCCTGATAGGTACGCGACGATCAATGACACCTGTACTGCATTTGAGTTTTTACCTCTTCTTTAGGGGGAACACAAGTAAGAATCTTTTCTATTTAGCGATGTAGAATTTCCTTGCATTTTTCAAAACAGACAGCATGTCCCTGAAAACAAGTGCGCAGAAGATTGACAGCTAATTCATCCAAGATGACTGCCTTAGGAGTCTTTAGATTGGGGTGAATTAACTGACCCTTTTCTCTCCCTACTACGCTCAGCAGAAGAGAGAACCAATGCTGCCCAGGCAGAAAGGGTGCCATCTTCAGCATTTTTGGCCTGCCCTACTTTATCTCTGTAACAACCTGGGAATAGAGTACTACAGGAAACACACAGGAACAGACATGCTCGAGTTATGCAGGTGGCATCAATTGCCGAGACCCCCACTGCTGGCATCCTAGTGCAAAATTTCCTGAAAGGTCTGTTTTAGTGGTGAAGTTGGGCGGCCATGGGGGTGCAGCAGTTAGCATTGCCGCCTCACAACAAGAGGTTCTCTGGTTCAATTCTTGGCTGGGGTGCCTTCTGTGAGGAGTCTGCATGTCCTCCCTGTGGTCGCATGGGTTTCCTCCCACATCCCAAAGACATGCAAGTAGGTGGATTGGACACTCTAAATTGGCCCTAGGTGTGAGTGTGTGTACCTTCTGTGGAAGGTTGGGCGCCGGGTTGGCAACTCGACACCGTAAAACTCCACTGCCAATCATGAGTGGACAGATGATCTGCTGTGGCGACCCCTAACTGGAAAAAGCCGAACAAAGTAGTCTGTTTTAGTGGAGAAGCAGACCCCACCTGCAAATTAGGTCCATAATTACATCCCTGTGTGACATCCAGTCATGTGGTTCTGCTTCTGTCTTGCAGAGCTGGTCTGCTAAAGAATTCTCCTAAGACGGGATGTGAAAAAGACTGAGCGCTAGTTTCTACTCCTAGGCCAAATCAAGGCTGTACTGCTAGTCTGCACAGGAGATAGAAGTCTCTGACTGCTGATGCATATCGCTGTGGTGTACTCTGTTAAGATGTACAAAGTTCCTGCTGTCAAACAGAATCGAATGCCTGTCATCACCTTTACAGTGATGTGTCTTCTCCTGAGTCTTGTTCGAGGCCTACTGCACACTCTGATCCCTCATATGTGCCCCTAGTCTACATTTGAGGCATCTGAATGGAGTGCATGGGTGTCCTAGCGTGATGAAGGTTAATAGTGGGATTAGGCACCGAGGGGCCCAGGCATTCTGTCACCATTTCTAAGTGCCACTGTAGCATCCTCACGAGCACTCTCTCTTAACTAGCAGTGTCCCCAGAAACAGGGCTTGTTAGACTGTGGTAAATTCAGACAGACTTGGGGATTAGAAGTCAATGTACACTGCACAGCCTTATAATTCCAGGGAGTCTGCCAGAATGAGGTACAGGTAAATGTGAATGCTTTTTCTTCTGCAAGAGGCAATCACTTGGACACAGGCATTTTGTAAATACTCTATATGCAACAGACAATCCAAAGGGCGAAGAAGTAGACTGACAACAGGAACTGTCTGCTTTAAATTTTAGGAACCATCTGCCCACCTTGGTTATGGATATGTGAAGGTACGCATCTGTTCACATCCAGGGTGATTAGGTAAGCTTGAATGGGCAAAGGAGAAGCAGGACGCCTTCCAATATTAACATCTTGAAATCTGGGAGTTAAACTTATTTAACCTTGACAGATCTATGGTGGGTCTCTCTATCCCTTCTTTTAAGATGGCACAGACTGGGTGAAAGCCTGTTCCTTCTCCTGGTACTCCTCCACGGTCCTTTGTGAAAACAGTTCTTACAGCAGGGTCCTCCAGGTTTACTTGGTCCTTGGGGGCTGGAGGGATACCAAACAATTTTGGCTTGCTTAGAAAATGCAGACTACCTTCATATTTTAGAACTTAAGTACCCATTTGTCCTGGGTGCTGGTCACCTATGCTTCATGAAGAGGAACAGTTGACCTAGTATTTTTCTAGTATGGAAGGAAAGGGGCAGACTGAAGGGGCTGGGGGAGGTATGAGCTTGCATTTAGTGTCCAAATCATGTATTTTTAAAATGTTCAACTTTATTTTTTGTTTTTAACATTAATATGCTAGTTATTTTATACAATTATTGTGTTAGCATATTATAGCTTACAGAGACTGGTTAGGTATACATATAGACATTTAATTTCGGACAGCTGCTTTAAGAAGTTTAATGACTCAGACAATGTAACAGCTGATCAAATTGGCGCCAGATTTTGAATTCAAGGCGTTCACAGGACAATGTTGGTGTTCTGATGAAGCTCACATACAGTGAGTGAAAGCGCTTAACCTGTCAGTTCTGTTTTTATGGATGTTTTTATATTGAATTCAATTTTTTACCTCATGGATGTCTCTGTTGTGAATAAACTCTCGTCCTCTCATAGAAGGTGGTGGTACACTTATTGGAGTTTCCTGGCAGCTTCGTGTTTAAGTGGTGATTTTGTTGTGGATATTCTGCAGTCGTATTGCAGCAAGGATTCTACCGGTGTCGATTCCCCCAGGAGGAGGTTAGACAAGAATGCTGAAATAGTTAAACTACGAGAAGACATAGCTATGTTAAAAGGCGAGATCAGCCACCTTTTTGATCTATTCAGAGACACACCCAGAGGTATGGGTAACAAAGCACCTACTAATCTTGGCAGTAAGTCAGACAGCAATATTGTGACCAAAGTTATCGGCAGTATGGACAACAGAGTATCAGCACCAGGTTTGCGTTCTAAAGCATCTACTAATTTTGGCAGCAATTCAGATAGCAATAATGCGACTGATATTATCGGCAGTATGGACAAAGGAGTATCAGCACCAGGTTTGTGCTATAAAGAAAATCAATCAGTAGCATGCGATAATTGCTATGAATGTAAAATTCTAGCTGCTCACAGTAGGGGAAATGAACTGAATGCTGACAGTTTCTCTATATCCAACAGACAGAGTTCAGGTGTAAGCAAACTTTTAAAAGACACTGACAACATTTTAGACATAACTGAACCACATAACAGTAGTAAAATTAATATCACAGACTTCACATTTGACTTCTTGTTGTATGAAGTAGATGAGGAAGCCAAACTGATGGGAACGAAACCTAAACGTACCTTCCCTATAAAAACTTATTCTTCAGTGACCAGGAATTCTATGCAACATAACAAAGGTACAGTTCCATTCTACTCTACCTCCAGACACTATTGGGAAGGTCTGATATTGTCAATAAAGACATACAGTTTAACAAATTTCTAACTACTAATTGTAATTTGGACAAGGTCACAAGATTTTGACAAAGCTAAGCCCATCACAAAAACCATAGGAAGCTTGAAGGATATGATATATTCATTGGGCAATTTACTGAAAAAGATTAATGGTTTGAAAGTGGACAATGCCTATTTACACAAATGCATTAACATGAATATTGCACCAAAGGAGTTAAGATTTTTAAAATACCAATGGGTATCATATTGTATGATGTATGTATTACTGAATTTAATGATTTTTTCGATGACTGTGGTTTCAAATATATGAAAATGCTCATTAAATACAACGATGAGAAATTAAGTAAAATGATACAGGAGGCAGAGACATTAAATACTAATATAACTAATGATTTACTTTTCTCTGAATGGGAAAAGTTATACACCAAGCAATTTAATATGGCAGAAAGGTGGCTAGCAAATATTTGTGATAGAAAACAGGTGGAGCAATATAAAAAGGGTTTGGCCTATAGTTGGCAGATTTATAAAGGCAGAAGAGATAATGTAGAACAAGGATACAGTAGGAATACATATGAAGGAAGAGAGTTTCACGAAAGTATTCCATCCAACAATTATGAGTCACATTTTCACAGGAAACAAGTGCCACAGGGACAACCTTACAGAAACAAAGCTCAGAAACAATTCCCAACTTATGGGAGGAACAGGGGACAATGGGGAAGGAAAGCAAACTGGAAGAGAAAGACAAAACTGTTGGTAAAAGTATATGTAAAAAAAATTTGGTACAGAACAACATTTATACATATGACAATTTCAAAATATACAGTTTTTCAGATTTGGACATATGCATTTCACATTTTGATGTTTTGGCTAAAGGTATGAAATACATACCCATTCCACATTTTGAATTAGTGGATTGTCTAAGTGAGGTTAAAAACTTCACTAGAAAGATCAATTTGGCCATTTTCTTTAACAAACCTAATATGTACTATCCTCAGAACAGGGACAAAAATGCGAACAAGTCATTAGATATAGGGTTCAGACCCAAAAGTACTTTCGTACCTCGTAGCCACCCCCAAGGTAGACATTTACAGAAAAAATTGTGACTAGGGAGTTATATGTATAGAGAGTACAAAAGGACTGTAATCAACAGCAATTTAACGGATGAGGAAAGTACAACTTTGAAGGGTGTCCTAGCGTGATGAAGGTTAATAGTGGGATTAGGCACAGAGGGGCCCAGGCATTCTGTCACCATTTCTAAGTGCCACTGTAGCATCCTCATGAGCACTCTCTCAACTAGCAGTGTCCCCAGAAACAGGGCTTGTGGGAACCAGGTTAGATTGTGGTAAATTCAGACAGAGACTTTGGGATTAGAAGTCAGTGTACACTGCACAGCCTTATAATTCCACTAGGGAGGCTGCCAGAATGAGGTACAGGTAAATGTGAATGCTTTTTCTTCTGCAAGAGGCAATTGCTTGGACACAGGCATTTTGTAAATACTCTGTATGCAACAGACAATCCAAAGGGCAAAGTATACTGACAATAGGAACGATCTGCTTTAAATTTCAGGAAACATCTGCCCACCTTGGTTATGGATATGTGAAGGTACGCATCTGTTCACATCCAGGGTGATTAGGTAAGTTTGAATGGGCAAAGGAGAAGTAGAAGGCCTTCCAATATTAACATCTTGAAATCTGGGAGTTAAACCTATTTAACCTTGACAGATCTATGGTGGGTCTCTCTATCCCTTCTTTTAAGACGGCACAGACTGGGTGAAAGCCTATTCCTTCTCCTGGTACTCCTCCATGGTTCTTTGTGAAAACAGTTCTTACAACAGGGTCCTCCAGGTTTACTTGGTCCTTGGGGGCTGGAGGGATACCTCACAATTTTGGCTTGCTTAGAAAATGCAGACTACCTTCATATTTTAGAACTTAAGTACCCATTTGTCCTGGGTGCTGGTTACCTATGCTTCATGAATAGGAATAGTTGACCTAGTATTTTTCAAGTATGGAAGGAAAGGGGTGGACTGAAGGGGCTGGGGGAGGTATGAGCTTGAACAAATCACAACTATTCCCTCTGCGGGAATGTTTGTTCCCTCACCTGGAATGGATGTCTGTTCCACTACCCTTTCTCTGGAAAAAACTATCATCCCAGATCAAGTAATGTGACAATACCTTACTTTAAAAAGGAGTTAAGATGATTGGAAGGCATTCACAAAAAAATGTGATGCAAGGTCTAAGGGTGGGTACTGGCAAGGCATAAACACCCGTATGGCCCAGTCGCCTTATATTTAAATATGATCCGCTGATTATGAAAAAACTTGCTTTATGGACCAAATATTCTTACCTTTCTCTCCCAGTCTCAAACTTCTCTGCAAAGGGTCTAAAGTGGAATCATGCTGAGTCACCAAAGGAACTTGGAGATAGAATTTCAGTGAACTATTCTTTCCTTTATTGTAAGGGGACAAGTAAATCCTGCACCTCCCATATCCCCAAACTTGGACATTCCTACGCCACAGTGGACTACATGCCAGACTTCATCAGCTGTGAAAGTGGTCTCCAGTAAAATTACTTTGCGGTACTGGCACTTGAATGAATACTTGTACAGCTGCTAGGCTCGTCAAGAGAAATTCCTTCTCTGGAAGGACATTTAGAAGTTCTGCTTTTAAGTAGACAGGCAGGTATCTAGTCCTCAAGCTGGGCATTTCTTCCCCAGATTGATGCATCCACAGCATTACATCCACATCTAATGGACTGCTTAAACTGGACACTGCTGTAGCATAAATCAAGCACTTACTTTTTCAGGTCCTTCTCTTCTCCCCCCTAAGCCTTTGCCTTTAGCTAGTACAGGAGGGATTCAATATTTTAGCATATGGGTCTGGCACTTAAGAAACCTAAAGTATGTTTTCTTTTCAAATCTGTCTAGGATTACACATTAATTCACTAACTAAAAACCATGGATACTATAGCTGGATCTACCCAAAAGGTTTTTTATAAAGGTACCTTTGTGAGTGACTGACCACACATAAATGGTCAAGCTTTCTAGAAGCAAGGGGTTTAGCACTGGAATACAAGGAATCATTAGCAAAAGCATCTTCCAGGACTAAGACTGGGCAAATGGCTTGGGCTGTTGCAGACACTGAAGTTCCTGGCACTTTCTCTTGGCCTTGGAAAACTCAGCCCCACACTTAAAACTCTTTCATCTCTTGACCCAACCCAGTTTGGCTTCATTAAGGGTAGATAATACGTAATGAATCTGGTGGACTTAGAGAATGTCACCAAAGCCCTGATGAAAGCAAAACAGTACATAATGCCTATCTAGACTTAGCAAAGGCTTTTGACAATTCCTCACTCTGGTATGATTGAGAAACTCTCCCAGCTGGAGATCAACTCATATGTTACTAGATGTGTAGCCAACTGGCTCACCAACAAAATGCATACTGTCAAAGTTGGGAATTCCATCTCTACCAGAAGATCAGTTATCAGTGGCATAGCACAAGGATCTGTGCTGGGCCTTCTACTGTTTGGAATCTACTTCTTGGTAGTTCAGGCGAATGTAGATGGCCTGTGACTTACCAAGTTGGCTGATGATTGCAAACTAGCCACAGATTCCTCAAATAATGTTAACATATTATAAAAAGGGCCAACTCAGACAAATGAATGGCGCCAAGGCCACAGACAAAAATTAAAATGCAAAAAAGTGCATTATCAACCCCTTTGGCAAACAGGAAGTCCCTGCAAATTACAATATTGACAGCACTCCCCTAAGCTCAAACCCAGTAGTGAGAGATTTGGGACATATGGTGGTCATAGTTTAGATTGCTATCAACCTATGTCCACAGTGGTAAGGAAAGCCTTCTAAGCTGTGCATGTCATAAGTAAGAACATTATAACTCCTCTGTACTCTACCCACAGACAAGTAAGAGTACAATGCTCCTTTTTGCATGTACCTCACCAGACACTTGCAGTGGCTGGAGAGACCACACAGGTTTCTCACCAAGAAATCTCAGGGCCTACAAAATATGACCTACATGGAAAGACTGAAAGCCCTGTCACTGTACTCTGTATCCTACAGGCCACTGAAAGGCAATTTATGTCTGGCCCACAGAGCAGTCTCTGACCCTGCTCTAGTGGAAACGCCACACATCTGCAAATCAAATGAGACAAAAGTCACTTGCTCCTGAGATCTCAACCTAGCTTGTGACATTAACAGAACATGCTGGAGAGAGATCCACCTCTCCCAGAGATTGCCACTGCTCTGGAATAATCTCCCAATTCACATGAAGCAGAGCTCCTCAATAATCCTATTCAAGCACAACTTAAACTGGATGAGAGACTGTAAATTCACCCCAAGGGTGGCACCCATGTCCCTCATGGACACGGGCAGTCAGTACTGATCATAGACTCACTTTGCAAACAACAACTATCGAACCAAAGTCAATTACGGAACACTGGTAATAACATGGCTAGGTTTGAAAAGACCCTACAGACATTAGCCTAGTAATCTCCTATGAACCTACAAAGTTCTCCATCATTCTATGAAGTTTCTCTAGAGGAGAGGCCATCCACTGGCGGAGATTCAGAGCACAAGGTGTCTTCAGTGTCAGACTTGTACAGAAAGGGGAACTGCATTTGGTTGACTTGGGTCAATTCAACTGTCTCAACCTTATGGTTGAAAGATTATCTTTTCCTTTTCAGACAGAGTCCTCAATGATTATTTTTAGAGGCTGGCTACCTGGTTCTCACAAATTCCATAATGTCCTGGGACACAACAAAAACTTTTCTGGCAAAAAGTCTGGGATGGAGAAGGAAAAGATGGCCCACCCAGCAAAGGCTGTCCAATATCCATTTTGGCTTGGACTACGTTTGGATGTGGGACCTATCTTGGAGGACTCAGGTCATGGGCAGGCATTTAAGACCTTGATCCAAATGCCACTGACATCCTTACATGCCAACAATGAGGACAAAACTACCCTCATCTTCACAAACTATAATCTAGGTATTAGAACCAAGACCCTTAAGGAGGCCTCCTGACTGCGAAACTGAGTGGGTTTGGCTCCTAAGGACATGCTTACATCTGGGAGCAGAGTGTCTTTTGCAGGGGTCACATTATAATCCAGTACCAGATTCACAGGCTGCAAACGCACCTCCCTTAATCCAGTGCCTTTCAGCCTGCGGGGTGGGGTGGGGGTGGGGGCTTCTTCAGACTCTGACAAAGTGTTGTCAGCTTGCCAATATTTCTTCTTTACATTGCACTTCTCTGAATAATTTTATTCAGAAGAAAGTCAGCAGTGGGTCTGGCCAACAACATGGTAGTCAAAGACCAGATACAAGACTTCTGAGCTAAAAAATCTTGGAGATTTCACTCCATATTTGATTTTTCTTTGGTTAAATCAGGTACAATGGATACAAATTAGGCACGTCTTGTTCAGATTCTAAACAGAATACCCATTTACTATGGAAATCTTTATGAGGAATCAATTCCCCACACTCTACATAACCATTAACATTTGCCTCAGAATCTGGTACATAATCCTGATACCCAAAAGCTAAAACAGGCCAGCAAACAAAGGTGGGAAAATGGATATGAAATCTTACACTAAGGGGTACACATGAACTGCGGAAGCCAAGCAGCACAGTCATACAGACTGATGATACAATACTGTATTCAATACTGAACAAACTGTAGCAAGAAAAATCTGAAGATGGTATTGGACAATGTCCTTCTTATAGCACTGATGTCCAGACATACAGCTAGGGCAGCATCTGTTCAGCCAGAAGGGGGAAGTACAAAAAAGTTCAAGATGTTGGACTGGCAGTCAGACCTTTTGAGGAAGGAGCTTCCAAGAGTCATTGCTGTAACATGGAAGTGTACAATGAAAGCAAAACAGTTAAAGAAAAACAGGTTGCCCTTCAAAACAATGTAAATAATGCACAATTTCTGAGAAATTAATTTTGATAACACACAATTAGTTATGTTGTAGAAGCCAGACAGACATGTCTGAGATAATCTAGATAATATTCTAGGGTGGAGGTACAGGGGAAGGAGGACAGTATTTCTTATAAGATAAAAGATGCAGCTTATTCTTAACTGAAGAAAACCCTAAACAAATCTACACCAGATTCTGAGGCCCTAAACAACTGGACTGAATAACGTGGCTTTGTTACAAACTAGCAAATATCTTATGTTTTCTTCTCTGGACTGAGGCAGTGTATGCACATATTTACCATTTTCTAAGGAAAAAATGAGAAACTAATATGAAGGCACACTTACTCTGAAGATTTAGTAGAATATGTATGGATCAAAAGAAATGCAGCAAAGCCCCTTCAGACTCTGGACCATTTCAGACAGATCTGGGCACACACACACCAAATACAGCAGCTTTTATCTTGTTTCATACATTTTCTATATGGTGAAAAACCTCATTCACTGCAATGGAGCTCAGGAAGTTTGCAATGCAACTTCCAATGGGTGGAGCCTTAGCCTTTTGACAGAATCAAATTACATCCTGACATTTCAAACAAAATGTTCATATCTCTGGAACCATAATGGTTAGGGGCAAACTCTTCGGCACAAACTACTTTAGTGGTAGTATTCTTAAACAAGTCACAGTAAACACAGTAACTAACACATTTGTAATATTTTGTAAATAAAGAACAGTTGGGTACACTTACCCATAAATATAGATGTTAGAGTGTATTCACTGTTGCAGTCATCACATTTGGGTTATCCCTGCCAGGGTAGCCCTCGGTCAGCCCGAATATCAGAGGCTTAGTATTTCTGCGTTGGTTGCTGTCGCTTCAGGACTGACGTCAGGTTTTCAGTAGTATAAAGCAAGGCAGCCAACACTATTACATCAGTTTTTCTTGCCCTAACCTGTCAGGAGCCCCCAAGTAGGAGCCAGGTTCTGGTGGAAGAAAAAGCAATAATGTGGAATAAAGTGGTTTCTGTTTTCTTATCCGAAGTGAGCGTGTTTCGGATTATTCTGGTGGAAGAACCCCACCAGAAGGTAAATACCAATATGTCCCTTGTAAGGAAAGAGAAGAAAAAAGGGGGATGGCGGGAGGGAATCCAGGACTGCAACAGTGAACACTAACATCTACATTTATGGTAAGTGTAGATAAAACTGTACTATGTTCATGTTTTACTGTTGCAGTCATCACATTTGGGTTGATTCCCAAAGCTGAGGAAATGGGTGGAGGCAGTCAAAGAAACTAGGGGCGGGCTAGGATGCCCTGCAAGAATGCAGAGGTAAACCCTGCCCTGGATTTGGAGGAGAAGCAGGTGGTAAAGTTTGGTAAAAGTATGAACAGATGTCCAGGTGGCAGCATCCAGGATGTCCTTGGTGGGGACTCCTCTGAGGAAAGCTGCAGAGGTGGAAGCTGCTCTGGTGGAGTGACTCCCGACCTCCTTGGGGGGAAGCTTTCCATGCTGTTTGTAGCAGAAATGGATGCAGTGTGCTATCCATCTGGAGATGGCTTTGCCTTCTGGCCCTGTAGCAAAGCTAACCATCAACTGATCAGACTTTCTGAAGGATTTAGTCCTGTCTGGATTAGAATCTGAGCTGTCTGTGCACATCTAGAGTGCAGGACCCTTTTGCTCTTGTCCTGGGGATTAAGAAAAAAGGTGGGCAAATGAATGGATTGGTTGAGAGCCACACTGGACACCACTTTGGACATGAAGGATGGGTTAGCCCTGAGGGATACCCTGTCAGTATGGAAGATTATGAAGGGTTCGACAGCCATGAGTGCTTGCAGCTCGGAGACCCTTCTAGCTGAAGTGATGGCCAGAAGGAAAGCTGTCTTCAAGGAGAGAAATTTTAGCTCTGCAGAAGAAGCTGGTTCGAAGGGGGGCAGGGTGAGCTTTTCCAACACAAAGTTAAGGTCCCAAGCTGGGGTTGGTGCTCTTCTGGGTGGCCTCAAGTTGCCAGCCCCTCTTAAGAACCGTTTGATCAAGGGGTGTGAGAAAGGGGGCTACTCAATGGGAAAATGAGCAGAGATAGCAGAAGTATACATTTTAATAGAGGAAAGAGAGAGGTCACTGTATAGTAGGTCAGCTAAGTAATCCAGGATAAGAGTGAGGAAGGGCTGTGCCTTATTGGCTCCCTTAGCCTGAATCCAGGTGCAGAACCTTTTCCATTTGTCAGCATAAGATTTTCTAGTGCTAGGGTGTCTGGCCTCACATATAACATCAAGAACCTGTTTACTGAAGTTGGCAGATTGAGATTGATCGTGGGTTAGGGAATAAGCCAAGCTGCCAAAGTGAGTGTCTGCAATTGGGGATATACGAATTCCCCTTCCCTCTGGGTCAGGAGGGTTGGAATCTGAGGAAGATGCCATGGTGGCAGTGGGGAGAGGCTGCGCAGCAAGGGGTACCAGTGCTGGCGAGGCCAGTCTGGAGATATAAGAATTGTCCTTGTTTTTTTTCTCCTTTATTTTGTGCAGTACCTTGGGGATGAGAGGTAGTGGAGGAAAGGCATAGAATGATAGACTGACCCAGGGGAAGGACAGGGAATCCACTTTCCAAGCCATGCAGTGATGCTCCCTGGTGCAGAATTTGCTGAGCTGATGGTTGGTGGGGGAGGCAAAGAGGTCGACCTTCGGGGTGCCCCATTTCTGAGCTATTAGGGTGAAGATTCTTCTGTTGAGCTGCCACTCGTGTGGGTCCAGAAGATTTCTGCTTAATTGGTCTGCCAGAGAGCTGAGAGAACCTGGTATGAATTGTGCTAACAGATGGAGTTGCATGGGAAAGGCTGTGTGCCAAAGTGTCATGGCCAGTGTAAGTAGAGGGTAGGAGTGAGTCTCTCCCTACTTGTTGATATACCACATTACAGTGGTGTTGTCTGTTTTGATCAGGAGAGCCCCTGGGGAGAGAAGGGGCTTAAACTATAAAGGCGTGCTGGACAGCCATCTCTTTTTGGTTGATGTGCAGAGGGATTTGCTGTGGGCTCTATTGACCCTGTATGCACCTGCCATCCAGGTGTGCACCCCAGGCATAGTCTGATGCATCTGTGGCGAGGGTCTGGGTGCGGGGGGTGGTAAGAAAGGTAGTTCCTTGTTGTGGGAGCATGCTGTTGCCCACCAAAGAAAATCTTTTCTGAGGCAAGGAATTAAAGGTTTAAGAGTCTCCAGGTCCTGAGAGTGTTGACACCAAAGGCTTTTGAGGTACCACTGAAGTTCCCTCCTATGCAGTCTGGCATATGGAATGAGTAGTATATGCAAGATGCCACAAACCCCAGAGCTTGCAGATAGCTGGGGTCTGGTGGCTAGTCAAGAGAAGTAGGCTGTTAGGAAATTTTGCTTTTCTGGTGTAAGGAATGCCATCTGGGATGCTGTGTCCAGGCTTGCTCCCAGGAATATAATCCTTTGGGTGGGCATCTGTTTGGATTCATTTTCATTGATTGTGTACCCTAGGGAGGTTTAGTATGGACTTTACAAAGGGCAGGTGCTTGAGCAGCTTTTCCTGGCTGTCTGCCTGAATTAGGTAGTCTAAATCTGGATATTCCTTTCTCTGCAAAAGGCAATGGCCAGAGCCAGACATTTTGTGAAAACTCTGGGAGGAGTAGATAAGCCAAAGGGAAGCGCAGAGAATTGAAAGTGCTGAGATCCTGCCCCGAAAACAGAGATTTCCTGCATGATTTGCTGATAGGAATATGGAGGTAGGCCTCTCTTAGATCTAGGGTAGCTAGCTAAGCATCCTGGGAGAGCATGGGTAGCAGCTGTTGGAGGGTGAGCATTTTGAATTTTGGGATCAGGAAGGTGTTTAGAATGGATAGATTGAGGATGGGGTGCCAAGTGCTCTCTTTTCTGGGTACCAGAAAAAGTCTGGAGTAGAAACCTTGGCGCCTCTGTTCTGCAGGAACGTGCTCTACTGCCCTCATAAAGGGCAGGGAAAGGACTTGCTTTTGTGCCTCTGCCCACTGATTTGGAGGTAGATCTGGGAACCCTTTTGGGGTAGGAAGGGTTTGGAAATAAAATCTGTATCCCTGGGACACTAAGTTGAGAACCCAGTGGTCGTTGGTAATGGTGGCCCAAGTGTTTGCTTGGAAGGAGAGTTTTCCTCCTAGGGGTAAGTGAAGGTGGGCAGAGGGTGGGGGAGGTAAGTCATTGTGAGTTTTTACCATAAGGGGGTGGCTTAGAACTCCCTGGTTTTGAAGTGGAGGTAGTCCACTGCTTAGATCTCTCCATTCCCTGTGGCTGCTGTCTGGGGGGCTCTGGTTCCCCGGGGTCTGGGTTGGACTGGATTAGAGGGAGCAGGAAAGGACCAGTGCTTGGTGGGACAATGCCTGCTGAACCTGGGTGGCTGGATCTGTAAGAAATCCTTAACTATCTGCACAGATTTTGCTTTTTCTTCCAACTTTAAGACCTCTTCTGCCTTAGTGCCAAAAAAGTTGTTTTTATGCAAGGGGGGCTTCCAACAATTTAGATTTGACATGGTCTTTCAAGGGCTGTTTAAGCCATGCATGCCTACTAATGACAGATCCAGTGACTGCTGCCCTGCAAGAAGCTTCTAGGCCATCAAAACCACAGTGCAAGGTGTGTTTAGTTACTTATCTTGCAAAATGCATTAACTCCTGTAACTCTTTAGATTCAGCACAAGCAAGAAAGGAAACCATTTTTTGTTTGAGGAGTTTCAGGGTATGTTGCTGAAATTTTAGCATATAGAACTGACAATTTAGTGCCATGATAGCAAGAGTAGCTGAGGTGGTATACTTTTTTACCCAATCTGTCTAGTGTTTTGGAATCCCTATCTGACCGGGAGGGATTCTTAGCAGAGGTTGCTTTAATGCCTTTAGGACCTTGAGAAATTACTTCAGGGTCAGCAGTAGGATTTTTAAAAAGAAATTTGTGCGCGTCAGGGACTCTACAGTACCCATCTGGTTTTCTGGGTGCAGGAGGGAGGGTGTCTGGAGTCGAGCTGGATTCCAGGAAAACATACTCCACAACATCCAGGACTGGGGGGATGACTAAGGGTCTGTGCTGTGGAAGATCTAACAATTCCCAGAGTCTCTTTTTAGACTGAGTGTAGTCCTGACTCTCCCATTGGAAATGCTCCCTTAAGGTATGAAGGGTTTCCCCAAAGGAAAAATCCTCTGGCGGAAGAGGGGGAAGAGGTGGAATCCTCTGCATCAGAATCCTCATAAGTAGAGAGGGGTTGCATGTCTTCATATTCAGATGCGTCAGAGTCATCTGACTCTTGTTCAAAGAAAACTACAGGGGACATTATCTGTTTTCTTTTTGGAGGGGGTAAGTTGGCTTCCCATGATCAGCATAAGGTCTTCTGACATTTTAAGCATTTGAGACTGAGGCAAGGAAGCAGGAGCCTGAGACTGGGTTGTCTGTTTCTTGGGAGTGGTTCGTACCCTGGGCCTAAGAAACTTGGTCATTTTCAAAAGAACGGTAGTCGCAAAAGAAGATGTTGGTTTGTGCCTCGGACGCCGGTGCCTGCTCCAGCGGCTCCGGACCCATCCAAGATAGACAACCGCAGGATCCTTAGTCGAAGAGGTTTGCGGCATACCGGACTCTGAAAGGGGTCTCTGTAGCGGCCTGCGAATCCACAGAAGCAGGCATCAAGGGCTCTGAAAGCACCTCACTGAAGACTGGAGAGCTGATGACTAGCTTAACGGAAGCGTCGTCAGTAGGTTTGGGCCTATGCGGTCTGTCTCTGTCTTTATCTTTACGTTTTTTCGAAAGGTCTGCTGTCAGGTGGTTTACAGAAGCCATATCGGAGTTCGAGGACTGTACGTGAAAATATCTAGCTATAATAAGGGCCCTACGATGGATAGCTCTGGTGTTGAACAAAGCACAGAAGTGACGGGGGGAGGAGTCATGGTCTGGGCCTAAACAAGTGACGCAGTAAGAATGAAAGTCTCGGTGTGGTATTTGCTTTACACAGACGAGACAACTGTTAACTTTTTCTGACATCGGTTAGTGCAAGAAAAAAGGATTTCCAATAGGGTACTAGGACTTCAGCTTCAAATCGGTAGACGAAACTCAGGTAGTGGCAGTCTGGCACTCATGCAAACTACTTCTGCTTCAGGCTCCATGGCAAGAAAGACTGATGTAATGGCATTGGCTGACTTGCTTTATACTACTGACTACCTGAAGTCAGCCCTGATGCGACAGCAACAGACGCAGAAATACTAAGTCTTTGGTATTCGGGCCGGCTGAGGTCTACCCTGGCAGGGATAACACAAATGTGACAACTGCAATAGTGAAACACGAAGAACATCTTACAATCTCTCAGCAACCACTCAAGTTACATACATACTGTCCAGCAGCATTTTATTCAGCTAGCCGAGAGATTTCATATGAGGCTAAGGTGTTCTGCCTGTATTACTTGGCTGTTGAGATATTTAGAAAAAAATATGAAAATGATATCTACAGTGGACATGAAATGTGTGCACACCGCTGTTAAAATGCCAGGTTTTTGTGATATAAAAAAATGAGACCACAAATTATTTCAAAACTTTTTCCACCTTTAATGTGACCTATAACCTGTGCAATTCAATTGAAAAACAAACAAATCTGTTAGGGAAATAAATATAAAAAATAAACATACAATAAGCTGGTTGCATAAGTGTGCACATCCTTAAACTAATACTTTGTTGAAGCACCTTTTGATTTAATTACAGCATTCAGTCTTCTTGGGTACACACCTCCCATCAATTAGAGAGACTTTGATTAACCCCAAATAAAGTTCAGCTGTCCTAGTAGGATTTTCCTGCCATTTACTCAGTTGCCTGCTACAGCAAAAGGCATGGATTGCAGACAGCTTACAAAGCATCAAAGGGATCTCATTGCTGAAAGGCATAAGTCAGGAGAAGGGTACAAAAAAAATTTCTACAGCATTGGATATACCATGGAACACAGTGAAGGCAATCAAAAAGTGGAGAAAATATGGGACAACAATGATGTTGCAAAGTACTAGATGTCACTTCAAAATTGATGAAAAGACCAGATGAAAACAGGGAGGCTGCCAAGAGACCTACAGCAACACTGAAGGAGCTGCAGGAATTTCTGGCAAGTACTGGTTGTGTACTACATGTGACAACAATCTCCCATATTCTCCATATGTCTGGGCTATGGGGTAGGGTTGGCAAGATGGAAGCCTTTACTTACACAGAAAAACACCCAAGTCCAGCTAAAATTTACAAAACAGTACATCAAATCTCACAAAAGCATGTGGGAAAATGTGTTATGGTCTGATGAGACCAAGGTTAAACTTGTCCACAATTCCAAAAGGTACGTTTGGTGCAAAAACAACTCTTTGCATCACCAAAAGAGCACCATCCCCATGGTGAAGCATAGTGGTGGCACTATCATGCTTTGGGGTTGCTCTTCTTCAGCTGGAACTGGGGCTTTGGTCAAGGTGGAGGGAATTATGAACAGTTCCAAATACCAGTCACTTTTGGCCCAAAACCTTCAGACATCCGCTAGAAAGCTAAAGATGAAGAGGAATTTCACCTTTCAACATTACAATGACCCCACACATCCATCCAAAATCAACAAAAGAATAGCTTCACCAGAAGAAAATTAAAGTTTTGGAATGGCCCAGCCAAAGCCCAGACCTAAATCCAATAGAAAATTTGTGGGGTGACCTGAATTGGGCTGTGCACAAGAGATGCCCACCATATCTGATTTGGAAGAGTGGGCAAATACTGCCAAGTCAAGATGTGCCATGCTGATAGACTCCTACCCAAGGACTGAATGTTGTAATTAAATTAAAAGGTGCTTCAAAGTATTAGTTTAAGGGTGTGCACACTTATGCAACCAGCTTATTGTACACTTTATTTTTTATACCCCCCCAAACATATTTGTTTTTCAACTGAATTGTACAGGTTATAGGTCATATTAAAGGTGGGAAAAGTTTTGAAATGATTTATTGTGGTCTCATTTTTTATATCACAAAAACCTGGCATTTTAACAGTGTGTACACTTTTTATAGCCAATGTATATAACCTGCTATCATAAAAACAGTTAATATCTACATACCTGCACCAGACAGAGGTCAAACATTAATGCAGTTGAGTTTGCCATTGTGAAAGTTTTAAGACTAAATATTTTAAAACCCTGTACAAACCACAGTTTTGGAATTACTGATGCAAATATGAACAAGCAATATTTGACACACAGAGGAGTCAGTAGGAGTTAACTGCAAATGCACCTGGAAGTGTCATTCGGAAGTAATTAGATACACTACTCTCAAAGCTAGACATTAATACGGTGTGTGTGTGTGTATATATATATATATATATATATAGCTAGACATTAATACGGTGTGTGTGTGTATATATATATATATATATATATATATATATATATATATATATATACACACACACACATACACATACATATACAGAGAGAGAGTGTGTGTGTGTGTGTGTGTGAAAAAATGAAACCAGAACAGCAGAAATGTTCTGTTTTCATTTATTTATATTTTTTTAATACCTGGAGTTCTGAAGTGATGAACTATATGTTGCTTCTCCGCTCTGAAAAGGATCATCTATATAGTAACATGCAATTCTAAAAAAAAAAAAAAAGGAAAGTATGACACTTCCAGCACTACTTTGTGCTTCTGCAGTCTGAACAGAAACACAACCAGGATGCCGAGAAGGGGACAGCAGCCCTGGGCATAAAGTGTTACGGGGTGTGATAGTCATATGCAGATTGGTCTCTCATGCATTTGCAGAGAGATGAGATTTTATTTGGTTCTCACAGTTAAGAAGCGTACATCTATGCAAACAGACCAGGCTTTTTCCTTAAGGAAAAGTGACAGATCACAAATGGACTTTTTTTGTTCCTCAAAGTATGAGGAGCACAGATGGGGAAGAACAAACATGGCTTGCTCCTTAGATAAGAGACTCCAGATTAAAGGAGACTTTTTTTTGGCTTTGCAACAAACCTGGGGGGGGGGGCAATTCGATCAGGATATGGCAACAGGCACCAAAATAGCTAGCTATAACTGCTGAATGGCATCCCCTGCTGGCCTTTCCACATTCTCAACCAAATAAGTAAACCTCTGCAGGCATATAGGAGATCTCACTGCAAACACTACCTTAAGCAAGACATTTCTAAACACTTGCCAGGTTTGGCCAGACTGATGGCATAAGGTACAAAGCCTGCCTTAATCACAATTTTTTTCAACCTCTCAAAAGGAATATTAAATGAAACAAAGATTTTGCTGTATTTGGTTTACAACAGCACTAATGCAATGATGCCAGACATACTATACTGTTGTCACCACATCTATGTGCAGACAACTTCAGCTCATCTACAAATTCAAAAATCAATAGATTTATGGATTGTTCAGTGTCAAGGGAGGTGCTGAAAAGTATTAAATACAAGCAGAAATGGTACTAGATAAAACTGTATCATAGCATAAGCCCTGCAGAAAATGAGTGGAGTGAAACAGGCCAAGTTGAAGACTGACTGAAAGATATGAAAGGGTACATCCTGATACATAATAAACTGTGCGAGTTATTCTCTGGCCTTTCTTATTCTTCCATTGACATTTTTCTTTCAGCTATTTCTGCTAGTCTGCCCTTACATGCCCTTCCTTCTACCAGTCCTCAAGTCAAGCAGTTTTAAAAGGGGTTCTACATATCTGTCCGCCTAGAACTGCATTACTGTACCACCCTACAGAGTCACCTAGAGGAAGACTGGAGGAATACCAGTTCATTTATGGCATGTTAGCAGCAACCAGAACACCTAAACAAAAACCGAAAGAAAGAGATGAGTGGACATGCAAACTTAACACAGGAGAAGCCACAGACAAAAACCAAGCACTGTGAGATGGCAGTGATACTTTGTTCATGCAAAGCAAATGGAGGACTACAACTGTTACCTCTGTACAAGGGGAGGCCATACACAGACCATAGAAACTATCAACCCATAAAAATGACTAGTCTCATATGTAAAGCTAATCATCATGGACATAATATAACACAGGAAACATTCAGACGTGGGATCTAACCCAGTTTGGTTTCATTGCGGGCAGCTCATGCCTACTCAACCTGGTGAACTTCAAGAAAGTCACCAAAGCAAATGGACAAAGGCAAAACTGTGCATACTTCCCACCTCAACCTGGACAAAGTATTCAGCACAATACTAAACTCAGGCACTGTAAACAAGATCATAAAAGTAGATATAAACCACTATGTCACCATCTGGATAGCCACCTAGCTCGCAGACAGGACACGAAGTCAGGATACAGGAGTCTACCTCCACAAAAAAGTCAGTCCCAGCCAAATCCTCTACGGCTTGGTGTTGCAGCCCCCTCTTTTTGTCATTTACTTCTCTGAAGTCAAGTCCAATGTCAAAGGCCTCCAGCTGACAAAGTCTACAGACTAGGCATAGTCAGAAAATCCCCAAAGACGCAAACATCCTTCAAGAAGGCCTGACAGAGACTTATAACTAGTGCCAAAGTCATGGTCAAACGCTGACAAAAAAAAATACACAATAGTATCTTTCAGAAAGAAACACCCCTGGAAATTACTGCACTGATAAAACAGCCAAAAGAGTTGACAGTGTGATTAAGGATTTGGGAACACATGTAGACAATGACTTGGTCTTTGACTACCATGTGTCTATTGTAGTAAGAAAATCATTCTACATTGTGCAACTTACAATCAAGGGTATGCCGTCAAGGTACACAGATGTCATTTTGTTGTTCTCTGTCCTTATTAGACCAACTACTGAGTACAATGCTCCCTTTGGTAGGCATCTGATCAGAGATATGCTACACAGCCTGACTCAAAGCCTTATGCTAGTATTTGGTCTCCTACAGACATCTGACAGGCGATCTATACCTGGCGTTCAAATCATCCTTTGATTCAGTCTTTATAGAACTGTTGCACATCTGCAAACTTAAAGGGCAGTAGAAACGCAAGATTTAGGGACCTAAACCTAAACTGCAACACAAGACATGTTAGAGAGACAGCTATGTGATTCAGAGACGACAACTTCTCTGCAACAGGCTTCCCATCAATGGCAGGCAAAGCTCCTCCCTACAAGCTCCTCCCTACATTTACTCAAGCACAGCTTAGCTCAGTGGATGAGGAATAAGTTTACCTTGGTCTGCCATCTACATTCCTATTAGATAGAGGAAATTTGTAAATGCTTGATTACCATACCCAAGGCTTAAAAAGGCCCTTTGAGGTTATTAGCCTAGTAATTACCTATTACCCTACTTGAAACTGACTGCATAATTGTCTGTTCTAGTCTTTCAATACCTCAGCAATGAATGGAATCCAGAGAGGAAGGAAAATGATTGTAGGAAACTGACTGCATTCTTGAGTTAGAATAACTCAACAGGTCTTCTGAAGTAATGTAGCCTAACAAATTAAAGCTACAAGTACGCTATCACCTAACAATAAGTAGGTACTCGTCACCTTTCCAAAAAAATACCAACATTTGAAAACAAGAGTTTTAACACTTCTACCTCACTATCTACAATACCAAAGACCATGGAAGAGGCAACACAGCCAAATATTCATTATCTTAATACTCAGGAACACACAGCAGAAATCACAATAGAGCCAGAAAACGGTAGAGGTGTTTTTTTCGATCAAGAGTCTGGAAACCTAGCAACTTCAGTGTTCCATTCTTACGGAAACCACTTGATTAAAACTAAAGTCAATCACACACAATTGCAGAGGCACACACGACCAACTGGAAATGTTTTCTTGAACTGCCCAAAAAACAGTTCTGCTATAAAGTGCTTGCTGGTTTTTAAAATGTTGTAAAAATGTACAAAGTTTTTTTTTTTTTTTCCATTGCAGAAGACAAAAAATGTCCAAGTTACTCCAGAAACTGTTTTGGCATGGTCCATTTAATTTCCCTTTGGAACAGACTGGTCTGCTGTTATCCACCAAGTCTCTGACCTTCACCCCAGGCAAAACCTCCTGGTCGTTCTTCTGGTAATGGATTGTAGTTAGGATCATCTTCACGACTGTCAAATATTGCTTTCCTGAAATTATACAATCTCATCAATGAAAGTCTTGGCAATTAACTTTAAAAAATGTGTTAAGACACTAAATCACAACTTCTCAGATGCTGTATCAGTCTTTTTATTGTGAGCTATGTACTTTATGCAGCTGTTGGCTATATTAGCAAACTCGGTTACATACTGGCAGATAAAAAAGGTTAACCTTACTGATAAAGGATCATTGTAAAAAACAGAAAATATTACAAGCATTTTCACTGCAACTTGGTTCACGTCAAAATGTCAAGGTTTGTCTAAGGGGAGAAAAGGCTGCTTAATTTAGTTCAAGAACCTGAAAAATAGGAACAATAAATTAGTTGCACAAATTAGGGTAAACCAAGAAGATTCATAAGACAGACTAAAAATGACAGTAATTTGTAGAATGCAAATACCAGCTATTCAATTTTACTTGATTTATGTAAACACAAAATTAGCGAATAATGCTTAAGTTTACATGTAAGTGGAGCTTGCAGTAAAAATCACATGGTACAAGGTGCTGAACACTGATTTTGGAAACCCAGGATAACAGTACTGTAAAGGAAGGAATGCTATCCTGTATTGAAAATTCATATCCATGCTGAAAAGATAGACAATTATAGTACTGAATAGTAGTTATTTAAAAGGAAACTTGTGTTACCTTCCCAGTGCAGTAAGTAGACTGCATGTATTAATGATGGCTGTAGGGATCTGTAATAAATTATAAGGAGGAATAGCCGAGGTCATTTTGGTTGTACACCCATAAACCACTTGGGGGAAAGGAATACACAGTACAGGCATGTAAACATCTTTGCAGAGAAGTTCTACCTCTGGGTTAGGGGATTTTCATTGACTTTACTACCTCGCTGACCTACATGACAAAAATCTGGCTTTGGTCTCCAACAGAAATAGAGCTAACATTCTGGAGACTTCTTGACCTCACCAATACATACGACTTCAGAAAAGTATAACTTACAAAGAATGCAACATAAAAAAATATATATATATTTTTTTAAATCATGAGTGTCATAACTAACATTTGAGTTACTGCAGCTCTCCCTCTGAAAGGATTGCTAGTTAATGGGAAAGTGGATCAGACTCCACAGTTCAGTGAGCTTTAACCTTGCCTGGAAGACATTTACCATGGTGATTGTGACAATAGAGAAGAACATACCTCCCAACCATACAGAATTACTCTGTTTTTACCAAGTTTTGGGGTCCAAATAATGGGGTGCCACAATGTCCAATTCTCAAATTTCCCAGCTTTTTAGTTTGTTTTTTTTCTTGGCTGAGCTGACGTCATCGTGTATGCGAGTATGTCAGCTCTGTGAAACAGCCTGCCAGCCTATCGGAATTGAGCTCAAGAGCTCACGTACATGGACTTCCGGCCGGCTGCGTCAGCCAAGCAGCAATGGAAACTGAACTGAAGAAGAATAATGGTGCTTCATGGACGTTGGGACTGCAATAGAAATAGAACTGCAAAAGAATAAACATCCTGCAGAGGTATTTTGCACCGAGAAGTTGGTGCTCATAGCAGCCTTTATGCTTATTATGCCATGACTTATGCACTGAGACATTGCCATTCATAGCAGCCATTATGCTTCTTCTTATGCTGAGACTTTTATGCAGTTTGTAGCAGCCGTTATTGTTCTGGGGACTGCAGACACTTTGGATTATGCTGCGAGACTGTTTTATGCCGTTCGTAGCAGCCGAGAGAGCCTGAGACTGTCTGGGGACTACAGTGCACCTGTGTGTAAAATGCCCCAGGTGAAAATACCTGGTGGCTAGAGGTAGGCTATGTAACAAAATCCTAAAGTCCTTCACCATCACAACTTGTGAAAACCCTCCAGATTTTCTGCCCAATATTTTTGTTCTGTTCCTCATAAAATAAGTGTTTTTTTCTGCAGTTTTGTGGCAAATCAGTGAAGGACTGAATTCACTAAATGACAGGCATTTGAATTTCAGACCTCATATTCTTCAGAAAATAAATAGTAACACAAAACCTTTTATTCTACCAATTTTCTAAGTTTATAAGATCAGTATTGGAAATTTGTCCCTATTTTGGGGCTGTATTCCCTCATTATTGGCTTTGTCCAGGTTTTTTTGCGCTGAGTTTGACAGCTATGGTGAGAAGTGAGAATTGAATTTACTAAATGATAGCTATTTAAGTTAGTCTTCCAATCATTCAGGAAACTGATGATTTGGCATAGTGGTATCTTGCTCTGACTGTAGTGCATAGGCTCCTGGGTTCAAGACTTGGCAGTGAAAAGCACGGTGGTAACATTTTATTCTAGCAACTTTCCAAAATTATACAAGCAATGTTTAAAATGTGTCCCTGGTTTTTGGGCTTTTGCCCCCCCCCCCCCCCCATAATTTTTGCCTTTTTCCGGATTTCTTGTGCTGCAAAGTTGAGAGATACAGTTGAGTGTTGAGTGGATTTTACAAGGAGCTGAGAGCATCAGGGGAAGAGACGTCTAGTGCTGCTTATGCTGAGTCTGCTTGCATTCTTAATAGCATAACAGGTTAAATACTTGCTTTTGATGCAGAAGGCTGTGGGTTCTACTCCCACAGTACGTAGATGCATTGCTGATACTGTACTGTGTTGTTGTACTTTTAAAAGAGGTGGAGGTGGATGTAACAAGTCAAGGGTGTAGCTACAGATACAAGAGGGTCAATATTACATGATAGAAGCTTCAAAACTTCAAATCTGATAATAGTCGACACCATATAATTGAAGTTTTGAAAAGTCGAAAATGTAATAAAACACAACCTACAAAACAAACAATTTAAATGCCCCCTGTACCCCTCTGCTACTTAAATATACCAACTCTGAGATTGCACTACAATGCAGAAAAGGGAAATCTTCCCTTTCCACACTGTACGGAGATCTCCGTTAAAAGATTCAAAGTTTCAAAACTTCAATCATATGGTGTTGACCATATCAGATTCGAAGTTTTGAAACTTTGATCTTCTAATATAGACCTGATACAACAGAAGTGAGAAAATGTCATGCACAAGGGCATTTGTGCCTTAGTGGAAAGAGCAAAAAATATCATTAACCCAAACTTAGGAACAGAAAATCATAATTATGATGTAATGTGCTGCATTATAAGAAAAATTTTAAACAAGTACAGTACATTTTCCAGCATTCAAGATAAAACACATTGTTCCACTGCAGACAGTGGAGAAGCAAGAGTGGTCAGTTAACAGCACTTGGATTACAATGACAGTTTTGATGCTTCAGGATGAATATAGGAGAGGGTCGGGTCAATACTTGGACTAAAAATTGGAAGTCTTAAAACATGCAGTTCACCTAGTTTATTTTGTTGTGCATTTAAAGCTATTGAGTTGGTCTGATAACACAAATCAGAGCAAGTCAAGCAAAAAAATGAAATTGAAAATAAGTTTGAGAAGCTATGCAAGATGCGGGTCTATATCAGGAGTTCGAATGCATAGGTGTCCGAATGCAGTAACATCGAACTGGGAAGTTTGAAATGTGAAGATAGCAAAGCCGCGAAACACCAATTTTTTACGATTTCCGTGGCTTTGCCATTTCCTCCACTGTGCGATCTTGGAGTTAGTATATTTAAGTAGGGGGTGTGTGGGGGACAAAGCCCCCCCACATTTACAACAGTTTGAAGTGTATGTGTGTTTTTTTGGTTTTGTACCGGAACAGCGATTTTTTTCCCTGGGGAAAAAAAAATTGCTGTTCTGTGTGTTAGAAATTCTTGCATTTCGAACTTCCAGGTTCGATTTTCACGTAGTCAGACTTATCGCAGTTTGACTACGTGATATAGACCCCAAGATGCCCATGGTTATATATATGCGTATGTGTGTGTGTGTGTATATGGAAGTAGACTTATGATGGAAATGTTCTGAATTGGACAGTTCTCTCATTATTGGTTCATGCATTTTGTTTCATTGCCTAATGGAAAAATGTTCAAACAAATTTAAAAAACGGTCCAAGTCTAACAAGTCTACTCTATTATAAAAGGAATATAATTTAATAAAGTCAGGAAGGTGCAAAGAACACGTGTATGGTTCTTGTTTTGTGTGTAAAGGGCCTATGATATGAAAAGGGCCTATGATATGAAAACAGCCCAGAGGTAATCTTTATCCACCACTAGCCAGATGCATTTTCTTTGGATGTGGTGCGGCCGTGTGGGTTCCAATGCTGTTTCAATCAATGTGAGTTTCAAGGGCAGAGAAGTTTTAATGCTAAGTCAGTTTTCATTGAGACAGTATTACTTTGCTTAGCTGATGTCTATCATTGTTTATGCATTGTGCTATAAAATGTAAAAATAAAATCCAAATCATTGTAGAAGTGAAGCAGTACGCACATTAGTGTTTATGGTAAATGGGGTGAAATAGCCAGGTAGTGACACACTGGAATGGCTGCAGGGGGATTCTGGTGTTACATTGTGGTTGTCTGTTCTTCAGTTTGCATTTGGAAGTTGATATCCCCACAATTCCATTGGACTGGACGGGGTTACATAATTATGAATACAAATTTTATGTTAATCAGCATACAGATTTGTACCCATTTTTCATGGACCTTGTCCAGATTTTTGATGTTTCCAGGTTGAGAGGTATGGAGAACAACCATCATGCAATTGTTTGCTCAGAGGACAGGTTGACCTTTCTTAGCCCCCACATGGGACAGATACAGCAGTTAAGCATTCCTAAACAGATATGTTCTGTCAAGGTACTTGAGTTGCCTGTACGCATCCAAGGTATGTAGAATCTCCCCCTCTTGTTTTTTAGAGCAGGAAAGAATACTGGAAAGATTAAGGACTTGATTCAAGGTAAATTCTGAAACTAAGAATGACAGATTATTGCATAACACAATCCTGTCCGAGGAAAAATCAAACAGGGTTGAGCCTGCCATTACAGCCTGCAGCTCAGAAACGCACTTTGCAGATGTCAAAGCAATGACTAAAACACAGTCTTCCAAGTAATGAACTGTAAATCAGTCTAAAAAAAGGTTCCAAGGGAGGCAAGTTTAGTTTTTCAAGGTGAGATTACAAGAAGGAATTTGCTTTCAAAGGGGTGTCTCATGCAACACTCGTTTCATACATTGACCAAAGAGAGACAAAAAGAGGTGGATCCATAGGCAGATAAGCTGATAGGGCCACAAGATGCACTTTGATAGAAACATATGAAGCGCCATCTCAAAGTAGCTCACACAAATATTTCAAAACCAGTAAGAGATCAAAAACTTTTAGGGACTGCTGTTAATGGATAGGCACCACCTAGAAAACTTCTTTCATTTGTAAATGCAAGATTTTCTAGTTGCAGATTTTCTTACTTCCCTAAACACGTGTTGCAATCTTCATGGAACAAGTGTCTAAAGGGTATCAAAATAGAATCATCCAGGTTGTCAGTTACAATTCCTCCATTTTGGGGTGTACCATTCACCCCAGATGCTGTGCGAGTAGATCCAGTATGTGAGGAAGTCTGTAATAACTGCCCTTGGCCATTTCCATTAAAAGTGAGAACCAACTTCTGTT